>NC_056735.1:160298226-160320726 GCF_019279795.1 Protopterus annectens
ATATATATATATATATATATATATATATATATATATATATATATATATATATATATATATATAGGTTCCTATCTAATGGCCAAAGTGACGGAATGCCAAATTACAGATTACCGAGACCGGTGTGCCGAACGTATACATTGCCGATTATTTAAACGGCCGAATGAATAACACTATGCCGAAGCACACTACAGTGGGGAAAGGGAATTTATGTGTTTCCCCACTGTAGTGCAGTCTCAGAGTTGGTATATATAAGTAGTTAAAAAGAAATGTTTTGCACCCCCCCCACCTCCCCTACTTAAATATACCAACTCCGAGACCGCACTACAGTAGGGAAACACATAAATTCCCTTTCCCCACTGTAGTGTGCTTCTGCATAGTGTTATTTGGCCGTTTAAATAATCAGCAATGTGTACGTTCGGCACACTGGTCTCGGTAATCTGTAATTCGTTGTTCCGTCACTTCAGCCATTAGATAGGAACACATATATATATATATATATATATATATATATATATATATATATATATATTATCATTATTATTATCATTAATCCACATTTTCTACTTGGGGTTGGGGTGCTGTGCCATCTGTTGCCATTTCTCTCGATTCAGTGCCACACTCCTACATTCTTCATTGGCTATGCCTAACTGTTGCAGGTCTTGTCTCACACAATCCATCCATCTCTATGCTGGATGCCCTCATTTCCACTTGCCTTCTTCCTGTCTGTCTCAAATCTTGTTCACCAGATTGTCTTCTGCTTTTCTGCACATGTGCCTGAGCCACCATAATCTGTTCTCTTTGACCTTCTCTGCAATTAGAGCTACTTTGGCCTGTGCTCTGATGTCCTCATTTTTTTTGTCTGCCCCACAGTGCACATCCGACCACCCATCTCAGGCACTTCATCTCTATCATCTCTAGTTTCCTCACCTGTTCTGCCTTTACTGCCTAGGGTTATGTACCATACAGTAGTACTGGGCTCCTAACAGTTTTCAACACCTTACTTTTCAGTTTCTTTGGCATTCTTTTGTCACACACTACCCCTGACATGCTGTGCCAATTGGCTGCAGTTCCACTTATTATAGCCTTGACCTCCTCATTCAGATTTCCCTTCTCCTTCATCACCTCTACCAGATACTTGAGGCCAATAACCTCTTCTACTTTTTTCCCGTCTATCTTAATTCTCAGCTTCTTCTAATTTCCCCAGTTTGCTGCCATTACAACTATTGTATTTGTTCTTGGTGTCATTCCAAATGTTTTCCATTTGGCATTCCATTCCCCTATCCTTTTCTGAAGTTCTTGCTCAGAGTCTGCCTGTAATGCCACATCGTCTGCAACCTGTTTGCTGATGTAGTCCATCATCGGCATGAACAGCAGTGGTCTCAGTGCTGAACCCTGATGCATACCCACTCCCACTGGTAACCTGTCTGTGAGATCGAACAGTGTACTTACTTGAGTCATTGGGTCCTTGTACATAGCCTACTCTTATTCTGCCAATGTGTCTGAGACTTTGATCCACTGCAGGACTTGCCAAATCAACTTTCTTGGGACCTTGTCATACACTTTCCCCAAGTCTAGGGGTGGCCAATTGAACTCTTTCCTCATCTCTAGCTTCTTCTCAACTATCTTCATAGGTTCATAGGGGAAAACTAGGCTAACTGCCCTGAAGACCCATTTTTAAGCATAGACAATAACCTGAGATCAGAAATAAACCCTGTACCTTGCATCTGTGAAACAAAACTCTTTACAGTTGTACCAAACCTGCTTTGTATCACTGCAAACATTGGGTCAGTTGTGCTGCATCCTGATCAGAATCCAAACTTCTCGTTTCCAATCTTACTATCTACTACTCTATGTATTCATTTATCAGTCACCCTCTCCTTCACTTTCATGCAGTGTGACAGGAGTACTGTCCACAGTTGTAAATGCTCCCTTTGTTCTTGTATACTGGCAATAGTATATTTATTCTCCAGTCATCTGGGATATGCCTTTCCCTCCGTATTGCTACGAGTACCCTCAGGAGCCATTTCTCCCCTATCTCACCCAGTATCTTAATGATATCTGCTGTGACCTCATCTGAGCCTGCTGCTTTTCCTGATTTCATTTTCCTTTGTGCTGTTCTTACTTCTAGGGTGGGCTCTGCTGTGTGTCTGGGGCCGTACAGCTTCTGTGGGGTTTTCTTCATTTAGAAACTGTTGAAAGTACTCCTTCTGTCTACCTTTGATTCATGTGGGCTGGTGTGCAGGTTATTAATGGCATTCTTTATGAAGGCTGTCAGATAACTATCTTCATTTTTCTGTCTTTGCCTTGGAACCTCATAGAGTTTATTTGTGCCATCTGTCGAGTCACTTTCCATAAGCTGGTAGAATGCTTCTGATGCCTTGCTCTTTGCTATTGCAACTCCTCTCTTAGACTTTTTGGTAGCCAACCAGTATTCTTTCTTAGCCAGATCTTTTTTTTCTATTTCTCACTTTTCCTGTACTCCTTTCTTTTGATGACTTACTGGACTTCTTCATTCCACAACCAGCTGTCCTTATGTACCTTATTTCCATACCTAGCTCAGCCACATACTTATTCTCTACTTCTCACACATGCTGTTTTAAGGTTCTGACATTTTTCTTCAGCTCCAACTATTTCCTCTTCTTCCTGAGGTGCCAGAGACATGAGTAATTCCTTTAACTCCAGTGCTTTCTCTGCAGTTAACTTCCAGGTCATCAGCCTACCCTCTGCTGACCATGGAGCCTTCTCTGACCACTGCTTGCAGTTAATTGTGGTAACCAGTGGTTTATGCTGTGGGCTGACTGTTTCATTGGGGATGAGTTTACAATTACTGATTCTCCCCCACTGCCCTTTCCTTTCTAGGAAGAAGTCTACCTGAGTTGCATGTTGGCTACTCTTCTATGTGATCTTGTAACTGTATCTCTTGCTAAACCATGTGTTGGCCACCATCAAGCCATTTGCTAGCCTGAAGTCTAGAATGGCCTCCCCTTCTTTATTCTTGTTGCCCCCCCCAAAGTGGACCAAAGTAGCCCTCATATTCTGTTCTGTCTGTCCCAATATGTGCATTCAGGTCACAAAAAATCAGCACCAATTCATGTTGTCTTGCTTTATCTAGTAGACCCTGCAACTTCTGTCTCCATGCAATCTTTTCCTCACTATCACAGACCTGCTGTGGGCCATAGGTTGAGATTATAAATACTGCCCTCTCCTTACACTGGAGTCTGATTGCCCTGGGTCTATTACTAATTCTGATGATATCCCTCACTGTCTTCTGAAGCCGCTCTCTCACCACATTTCCCACACCATTTTTAGTCTGTCCTTCTCCCTCTGAGTAGTAGACTCTATATCCCAAGCCAAGTGGCTTTGGTGTACTACCTTCCCATCTTGAATCCTGAAAACATAGGGTGTCCAGCTTCCTCCTTACTATCATATCAGCCGCTTTCAAGTTGCATCCTGTCAGTGAACCTATAATGAGGGTTGGAAGGGTGGCTTAATGGTTAAGGTGTTTGCCTTATAAACACAAGGTGCGGGGTTTAAGTCTCACAAGAGATAACTGGCTAGGCTTAAAATGCCTCACAAGGGCAGTTAGCCCAGTACTAATCTCTGAACCTATGAGTGTAGTAATTTGTAGTTCATGTTTGCCAAGTTGATTGGATTTATGTCCCAGTTTTGCACAACAGAGCTATCCTAGGTGACCCAGTCTGGGCAACTGGACACCAGCCAGCCAGTAGCTTATTGACCCAGGGCTCCTGGGCATTATGGCAGGCACACACTGGCAAATAGGAGCACATACACCCCTCCCACTAATAGCATGTGTCCCTGGTGTAGGTCAGAGTAGGCTGAGTCCTCAGCCTACTTATCACCGGCAAGAACCCATGCCCATTTTGGCGACATTAATAAACACAACCAAAATCACCTAGAGCCAATTTTTATACCAATGAGTGGATAATACTGACAAAGCACACAGTCTGTGATCCATGATCCAAAGCAGTTTGTCTATAAAACTCTTCCCCTAATAGTGCACTATCTAAAGTCTGTGCTGCTGCCCACAGCTCCATTCTTGGGTGAGTTGAAGGTGGAAACACTCAACATATTTCTGGAAGGAGGAAGAACACCATGGAGACCAAGGAAGAATGTGCAAACTCTGTGCAAACATGGCTGGTGGTCAGGATTGAACCTTGTATATGGGAGGAAAAGTCCTTATTCATTATATGGGTCTACTGAAATTAGTCAACTCTACCTTTGTCTGACATCTGTTTAGCCGACAAAATTTGATCAACTAAATCAATGATCAACAGGTATACAAGATCGCACAATTCACAGGGTAGGGAAACATACCCTTTCCCCAAGATTATGCAATCTCGGAGCTAGTATATATTTATTTATTTTACATTTGTTGACTGGGTTTGTCTGACTGAGCTAAGTAGCCCTTTTTCAGTGGAGGCCTAGGGAGAAAAGCTCCACATGTTCTACATATTAACATTTACAAAAATAAGTAAACAATCAACAACTGGTTTACAGAAAATATTCAAAGCAACATATACATGAAAAAAGTACAGTTTTGTACCTACCATAAATGTAGATGTTCGAGTGTATACCATGCTGAAGTCATCACACTTGGGTTATCCTGCCATCAGGCAGTCCCGCAGTCGGCCCGAATTCCAAAGTTTTGGTCCGGCATCGGTTGCTGTCGCTTCTTCCCTGACGTCAGTGCGCCAGGGGTATATGAGAGGCATCTGATGCCATTTTCTTCAGTTTTTCTTGCCCCAGATGTCAGGTGCCCCCCCCCCCAAATGGTGGTCAGTAGATAGTACCAATAATAAAAAGTGTAGCATAAACAAAATATCCCTCCAGCTATAAGCAAATACACCACAAAGGTTGTAACAGATTTTAAGGTATAGAAAGGTTTTAGAGAGGGGATGGAGGGAGGGTAACCTGGACTGCAGCAGGGTATACACTCAAACATCTACATTTTTGGTAGGTACAAAACTGTACTATGTTCATCGTGTTACCCTGCTGCAGTCATCACACTTGGGTAGAATCCCAAAGCTAAGGATGGGAGGTGGAGTCAAACAGGGTTAGAGGAGGCTAGAAGGCCCTGCAAAACTGCAGTGGCAAAGCCAGCTCTAGTCTTAGAGTAAAGTGGTAAGTGGTAATGTTTGGTGAAGGTGTGTACTGAACTCCAAGTTGCAGCTTCCAGAATATCCTTGGTTGGCACCCCCCTGAGGAAGGCTGTAGATGTAGCTGTTGCCCTGGTAGAGTGGGGCCTTATGCTAGCAGGAACTGGTTTTCCATGGTGGGTGTAGCAAAAACGTATACAATGTCCTATCCATTTGGAAATGGTCTGTTTTGAGATAGCCTTTTCTTGTGATGCTGTAGCATAGGATACAAAAAGCTGGTCAGATTTTCTGAAAACCTTAGTTTTATCCAAGTAGTAACGTAGCTGCCTGTGAATGTCCAAGGAATGCAGGAGTCTTTCTCCTTTGTTCTGCGGATTTGGAAAGAAGGTGGGTAAATGGATGGTTTGATTTAGAGCCACACTGGATACCACCTTAGACATAAAGGAGGAGTTAGTTCGTAGAGAAACTCTTTCTTGATGAAAAATGAGGAAAGGCTCTACTGCCATTAGTGCCTGAAGCTCTGAAACTCTTCTCGCTGAAGTAATTGCTAGCAGCAGGGCAGTCTTCCATGATATAAACTTTAATTCAGCTGAGAAAGCTGGCTCAAAAGAGGTAGCGTAAGTTTTTCCAGAACAAAGTTGAGGTCCCAAGTAGGTGTTGGTGCTCTCCTGGGAGGCCTAATGTTTTTGGCCCCTCTGAGAAATTGCCTTAGGAGTGGATGTGAAAATAAGGGAGGATCCGTGTTTTAGTGAGCTGAAATAGCTGAGGCGTGGATTTTAATAGATGAAAAAGAAAGCCCTTTGTGTAACATCTCAGTTAGATATTGCAGAATCTGAGGTATGTCAGGCTGAAGGGTATTTTGGCCTTTAGCTTGGTTCCAGGCGCAAAACCTTTTCCATTTGTCTGAGTAGGCTTTCCTGGTGCTGGGCCTCCTGGCCTCCAGAATAACATCCATAACAGCTTGTGAGAGAGGAGCTGGCTGGTTGCTTAGGTGATTTGCCATGCAGCCAAGTTTAAGATTTTGAGCTGGCTGTGTAGAATCTGATTATCTTACTGTGTGAGCAGATGGGTAATTTGTGGTAGAATCCATGGTGGGCCCTGGGCCATATTCCTTAATAGTGGGTACCAGTGCTGGCGTGGCCAGTCTGGGGCAATGAGTATCATTTGGGGTCTCTCGATCCTGACTTTCAGCAGCACCTTTGTGAGAAGGGGTAATGGAGGAAAGGCATATACTGTCAGCGTTTTCCAAATGAATGAGAGTGCGTCCACTTTCCAAGCTTGATGGTGAAAAGTCCTTGTGCAAAATTTTGTTAGCTGATAGTTTTGAGGGCTGGCAAACAGGTCTATGTCTGGGAGCCCCCATTTTTGAGTTACCATTGCAAATACTTGTGGATCCAGTTTCCACTCGTGGGGATCCATGATGTTTCTGCTTAGGTCGTCTGCCAATGTGTTCTTTTTTCCTGGCAGGAATTGAGCTTGTAATTGAACTTGGTAAGCCAGTGCTGTGTTCCACAAGGTCATTGCTTGCCTGCATAGAGGGTAGGAGTGCTTACCCCCTTGTTTGTTTATGTACCACATTACTGTGGTGTTGTCTGTCCTTATGATAAGCTGTCCTGTATGTAAGAGGTCCTTGAAGGCTGTCAGAGCATTTTGTACAGCTAGCATTTCTTTTTGATTGATGTGCATATTCGTTTGATCTGCAGTTCATATGCCTTGAAAGCACCGTCCTGCCATGTGTGCTCCCCAGGCATAGTCCGATACATCTGTTGTCATAGTTTGCCTGGCTGGGGGTAGGGTGAAAGGCTGACCCTTGTTGAGGTGACATGCCTGTGATCACCATAGAAACTCCTGTTGAAGGCAGGGAATGACAGGTATTATTATTATATTGTTTCCAAGCTGTGGCTGTGTTGAGTCCATACGCTTTTTAGGTACCATTGTAATGTCCTCATATGCAGTTTTGCAAATGGTATTAGTAGTATGCAAGATGCCATGAAGCCCAAGGCCTGCAGAATTTTTCTTGCAGGGAGTTGGGTCTTTGTTGCCATTGTTCTGAAGTATTGAGTTAATTGTAGTTGTTTGTCTGGCGTCAGATAAGCCATCTGGGCCGTTGTATTCAAGCTGGCACCCAGGAATGTCATATTTTGTGAGGGCACTAGTTTTGATTTCTTTTCGTTTACTGTGTACCCTAGGCAACTTAAAAGATGTCTTACAAAAGCCAGGTGTTGTAAGAGAATGTCCTTGCTTTCTCCTTGGATGAGGCAGTCATCCAGGTATGGGTATATTTGAATTCCTCTTTGTCTGCAGTATGCAATTACTGGTGCCAGGCATTTTGTGAAGACCCTGGGAGCAGTAGATAAGCCAAAGGGCAGTGCAGAGAATTGGTAATGGGTTGAACCTGCAATGAAACAGAGGTATCTTCTGCAATTTTGTCTGATAGGGACATGCAGGTATGCCTCCTTGAGATCCAACGTTACTAGCCAAGCTTTCTTGCCCAACATGGGAAGAAGCTGCTGTAGTGTTAGCATCTTGAATTTGGGTACTTGCAAGAAGGTGTTTAAAATTGAAAGGTCCAGAATGGGTCTCCAAGCATTGTCCTTTCTGGGGACTAGAAAGAGCCTTGAGTAAAATCCTTGGCCTTGCTCCTGTGTAGGTACCAGTTGAATGGCTCTCATGTCCATGAGAGCTGTAATTTGTTTTTGTGCCTCTGCCCATTGATTTTGTGGCAGGTTTGGCATTCCTTTTATCCTTGGCAAGGTGTGGAAATGGAATCTGTATCCTTGTGAGATAATGTCTAGGACCCATTTGTCCTTTGTGACGATGCGCCAGTTGTCTGTAAAAAGTGCTAATTTTCCTCCCAAGGGAGCTGCCAAGAGAGTTTTGCTTGGCAGTTTGAGGTTTAAGTCATTGTGTTTGCCTTCTAGTAGTTTGGGACCTGTCTTCTGCTCCCTTCTGTGTTGCAGTGCCCCATTGGCAAGGTTTGTAATGGATTTGTGCATGTCCTCTGCCCCTTGGGCGCCTGTATTTACCCCTCTGTGGTCTGTCAGAAGCTAGAAAGGACCAATTTTTTGTTTTGCTGTAGAGTGGGGGCTGTACCTGTAAGAAATCTTTGACCATCTGCATAGATTTTGCCTTATCCTCCATTTTCTTTAAAACCTCCTCTGCTTTAACCCCAACTAAGACATCCTGCTGTAAGGGTGCATCTAGTAACTTTGCTTTAACATGATCAGGCAGAGATTGTTCCTTTAACCAAGCATGCCTACGTATAACAGACCCAGTAACAGCTGCTCTAGAGGAAGCTTCCAAGGCATCAAAACCACATTGTAAAGTATGTTTGCCCACCTGTTCAGCTGCATGCAACAGATCCTGCATTTCCTTGAATTCAGACTGTTGAGGGTGCGTGCCCATCTTTTATTTTATTTGAGACATTAGGAATTGCTGGTATTTAAGCATGTGAAATTGACAATTTAGTGCTCTCATAGCTAGAGTAGCTGAGGTGTAAACCTTCTTCCCCCACCTATCTAGTGCTCTGGAGTCCCTTTCAGAGGGTACAGGATTTTTAGCCATAGAAACCTTAGCCCCTTTGGGAGCCTGGGAGATTGTCTCTGGATCAGCAACTGGGCTTTTGTATAGGAATTTGTGTGAGTCAGGCACTCTATAGTATCTATCTGGTTTGGCTGGAGCAGGAGGCAGAGAATCTGGATTTAGACTAGATTCTAAAAAAACATCATCCACAATGTCTAAAACTGGGGGGATAGCAAGTGGTCTGTGCTGGGGGAGTAAAAGAAACTCTCGGAGCCTTTTCTTTGAGTCGGAGTAGTCCTGACCTTCCCAGTGGAAATGTTCCCTCATGGTATGTAAGGTTTCCCCAAAGGAATAATCTTCAGGGGGAGAAGCTGAGGGAATGGAGTCTTCAGCATCAGAATCTTCATAAGGGGGAAAGGAGTAATCCTGTTCCTCAGAGGAGCCTGAGGAAACAGACACTTGATCAGAGGAGGCATAATCCTCCTCTTGTCTAGGCCTTTTGTCGGGGGGGGGGGTTGGGAACCCCTGATCAAAGAAATCAAATCTTCAGCCATTTTAAGCATCTGTTTCTTAGGGCCTTGACCTGGAGACTGAAGTGTAGTCTTTTTTGGTTTTAGAGGAGTCTTAAGCTTAGCATAATATTTTATGGTGAGAGTAGTCGGTCTGAAGACAACTTCAGAAACTGAAGGTGTTTCTACAGCACCGGCTTCTCCTTCTGCAATGTCGTCGATAGAGCCTAAAGAAAATGGCTGCGTCAGTCTAGAACTCTGCTGGGGAATCCGAAGCGGTCTGGGGATCCAATTCAGCGGTAGTCAGGGGCTGCGTAGGTGCCTCACTGAAAACCGGACAACCGGCGACCAGCCCAGCCGAGGCCTCGGAGTCTGGCTTGGATCTAGGCTGCCTGTCTTTATCTTTGCATTTTTTATGCACGCCGGTAGTCGGTTGCTCCGATGGCATAGTGTAATTAAATTTTCTACCGAAGTAGTGTCGTGCGAAATCAAAGCATTGCTTTATAGTTCGCTTATTGAACCTAGCACAAAACCGACAACCAGTGACGTCGTGGTCTGGGCCCAGGCAAGGTATACAAAAAGAATGAAAGTCCTTATGAGGTATTTGCTTCCCATAAGAAATGCAATTGTTAACTTTTTCTGACATCGGAATGAGGCTAGAAAAGGTTCCCCAACGGGGTGCTTAGCTTTGAAGACTTCGGACTGAAACTCGATTCGAAAATCTCAGGTGTCGGCTGACCGGCACTTGCGAACTGCTTCTGCTTCCAGCACCGCGCGGCAAGAAAGACTGAAGAAAATGGTGTCGGATGCCTCTCATATACACCTGGCGCACTGACGTCAGGGAAGAAGCGACAGCAACCGACGCCGGACCAAGACTTTGGAATTCGGGCCAACTGCAGGACCGCCTGATGGCAGGATAACCCAAGTGTGATGACTGCAGCAGGGTAACACGATGAACATCAAGGATTTACTACAGTAAACTAATCATTATGCCTGTCAGATTTAGAATCCAACATCATTCAGAAGGACTAACAATAGTTTTATCACCAGATATAAAATAATGCAGATAAGAATGTACGTAATGTGCCTAGGATAGAGAAGTTAATGTGAGACAAGGTCTAGAAAGTTAAAGAAAGTTAACATAAGTTGGAAGCAGATAGAGGTGTGCAGTTGTCAGTTAGTATACATCTATATAAAATTAGCAGGGGGTGTGGTGAGCACATTTTTTATTTTTTTTATGTTAAGTTTTGCATTTGCTGAAATTGTTGATCGGCACATGCCTAGTATTGTGTAAATATTTGCAAAGTCAGGATTTTGCTATCGACTTTGTAAACATCAAGAATATGTAGCAGTAAGTGTTGTCACCTCACAGCAAGAGGCTTTCCGATTCGATTCTCAGCTGGGGTACTTAATGTGCAGAGTCTGCATGTCCTCCCTGTGGTCACATGGGTTTCCTCCGGGTGCTCCGGTTTCCTCCCATATTCCAAAGACATGCAATAGGTGTATTGGACACTTTAAAATTGGCCGTAGGTGAGACTGTGTGTGTGAGTGAGTGGTACAAATGAACTACTACAGTTAGCCACCAGGTGGATTAAAATTTGGTTCAAGATGATTGTCACTGCTGAAGTGACACCCAGACCTCATGTGTGAAATTGGGAAAAGGGTTGAGGATGGATGCGTATATATATATATATATATATATATATATATATATATATATATATATATATATAATGTGTATGTGTGTGCGATATATTGGTGTGTATGTATGTATAATTTCAAATTCCATGGAAGTACATTCTGTTCACATTCACTTTCTATTTCATTCCTATTTTTCAGCACCTTTGTACAAAATCAGCTACAGTTTTCAACGGCTCAGTGTGTGTGTGTGGGGGCTGGAGGCGGTGATATGTTGGAGAGGGGGATCAATATCATTTGAATGGTTTAGGTTACACTAAGCTTACAATGAAAATATAATTGGCACTTAAAGCACTTGTGTGTATCAGAGTTGCCTTCAACTTTCATGCTACAAATTGTTTGCTTCCACTGACAGGTCTTTAAATACACAGTAAAACAAAATGGCTACAGAGGCCCCTTTCCTGCCTTCACTGTCTATGTTTCCATTTTTCATATTAAGAGGTACTTATCAACTGATTGTTTCAAAAACATCTGACTGCTGTTAACTGATCTAATAATTCCTGTGTTTATAACAGTGCAGTCTGTTGTCATGGAAATCATTGTCAGATTTGTACTATGTATACAAAGCTGGTAGGAAATCCTGACAAAATCCCTTTATAGATATGTACTGGATGAACTACTAAAATATATTACAAAGCCTAGAAGGAAGAGAACTAATGTCTAGAAGTGCCTTGTTCCACAATAATAGTAAATCAGCACCCTGGCAATGATATTTTTATGTATGTCTGTCTTCCTACATGTATCTTCATAAACTGTATCCTTGTTATTCATTCTTATTTATAAAAGGACATTATTTATGTACACTGTTAGACGGATTCATTTCTATCATTATTATTATTATTATTCATTTGCTTTAGTTTGCAAAGTTTTGCTTGCCTTCATTATTTAAAATCAGCCCCTCTAACACCCCCACACACACACACACACACACACACACACACACATGCACACACTAAATCTGGTAGGAATGTTCAGTCTTCCTCCTTGCTGCATTTGGAGAAATTTAACTTCTAAATAGTGTACATTTTTTTTTCTACTGATCTGAGGAGATGAACTAGCTTTTGGCTCAACCCAAACTTCACTCCTTTTCTGCCACATAGATCTGAGACCTAAGTAAGCCATCTATTACATTCACTTCATGTCACTTTTGTTACTTTAAAGCAGTGCATATTTCAAGTCCTACTATGTCATAAAACGGCTTTATTGACTTCCTTCATAGACATTCTATGAGATGTAAACAGACTGTCAGTCGGTCATGAATAGATCTGTGTCATTAATGCATAAAAGATGAATTCCCTTTCAGTCACACATGAGGAAACTTTGATTAAGATTGCAGTGAGTGAAACATGGATGACTCTGTCCAGCTGTCCAAATTAGCGTGCTGAAGAATAATTGAAAATCAATGAGGACTGTGGCCCCAATGATGTTGTGAGCCATTCAAGACACAATCCAATCAATACCTGCTATGTGATGTATGTACTAGTTTAGGAGAGGCTGTCTTGTGGTACTAGTCAGTCCTACAGCTTGGCTTGAGGTTTTAATTTAATGCATTCATTTGTTAACCTGATAAGTAAACTGGTCATCAAGTATCACTTTCAGCCATGACACAGCTACAAGAATAAATGCAATATGTTTTGCACTTTAGAGCACCCTATCAACCACCATGGTTTTAGGAGATAAGGGCAAACTCATGCAGTCATAGGGAGAATATACAAACTCCACAAAGACAGCAACCAGAGATCACGTATGAAGTAGAGACTCTGGAACTTTAAGGCATGGAATTTATCCACTGAGCTGCTACCATGTTGCCCGTGTCAGCTTTGTTTAAATGAGATTCAAATCCACCCAGGGTTATTTCCTCCTGTGAAGCACTTATTTGAAAACAGCTAATTTGTATATGCAATTGCAGACTTTTAAACATAACAAGTATATATTTATAAGGGTTCCCTTCATAACATCACAGCCCAGTTCATCGAGTCTGAAAACAGCGAGAAGAAAACATCATAAGTGCAGAAGCAGGAAGTCCTGGAACATCATCTTTCCTCTCCGGGAAAGTAATGACTTGGCCACCATGGTGAACTTTGCCCTTTCTCCCCTGTAGTGTGATCTCAGAGTTGGTATATTTAAGTAGAGGCTGTGTGGGGGATGAAGCCCCCTACTTCGAGGGGTGTAATTTGTGTTTTTTTTCATTGGTGGCCAAGTGGTTACTTTCCCCAAGAGGAAAGACAATGTTCCAGGAGTTCATGCTTCTGCACTTACGCCATTTTCAGAGCTGATGAACTGGGCTGCAACGTTATGAAGGTAAACCATTTGTAAGTATTACTTCACTTGCTCCATGTAGTTCTATGTGAATTTTGGCATGACCCATACAGTTTTCTGAAACAGTGTGTTCTAGACAGAAGAATGGAGACTTGTAATGTTTTAAAGAGAGACAGAAGGACAGTAGTGCAATTGTGTGAATAATTTCCTTGTGGGCAGATGGAGCTAAGAAGTAAAACAACATGGTAAGGGTAAATATACAGATTATTGGGGATTGGGGATTGGCATAATGTTTAAGGTGTTTACCTTGCAGACACAAAGTGCATGGTTTGATTCTCAAATGGGTAATTGGTTAGCCTTAAAATGGTCCAAAAGGACAGTTAGCTTAGTACTAACCTGTGAATTGGGATCTGGAGAACAAAGGCTTCTGGTTGAGTGGTGTAAAATAAGATGTCATGTTCATGTTGAACTTTATTATGCCCTTGGTGAATAGAGATGTGCTAGTCTTTTAATCAAATGTACCATGGTCATTTTGGTGCATTGTTAGATGGTGGCTAGTGCAAATATTAAGTTAATTTAGCCCCAAGCTAAGGTAAGGAACAGGAGAGGAGTAGAAGATATCACTATGAAACAATAACTGTGGTTTCATTCAGTTAGGTGCCACAAGGTAAGTAAAATGATGTAGATTTGTGGAAACAGAAGGGGCAGACTTTGGGGAATTATCTGTGGAGGTGGCTGCTAAGGTGACTGGAAGGATTAACGAGTCTCTGTCTGTGGCAATGTCCCGAGGAAATGAAATGAAGCAGACATGGCACTTGTGAAAGCTGCAATATAATGTGATGAAAGTAAATATAAAAATGAAAACAAACTTTTGTGGACCAAGAAAAGCTCTGTTCATTACTGAATAAGGGTGGCAGGGTGAGATGAAGATGTACTTAACTAGCAGAAGAGTAATCAAGGCAACCAAAAGGACCAAGGCAATCCTGGAATACAGAAAGGTGGATGGATTCAAAATGGGGAAAAATAGCTCCAATAAACGTATTAGACAAAAAAGGAAAAGGGTGACGTCTAACATAACTCTGTTGTAAGCTGGAGGAAAGAAACAAATAAAGGCTGTAACTATGGCAAAAGCATTCACTAAAAGTGTTACCTTGGACATCAGCTGCTACATGCCAAAGGAGATAACTGCCTAAAAGGATGATAGCAGGGTTGAAGTTAGGAAGTCTGTTCATTTAGAAATATAATGATGGAAATAGAGTAGATGAGGAAGCAAAACCTAGCATCAAGAAGGACTGCATCCAAGAGTGCAAGAAAAGGGAGCTGAGTTTTTACTGAGGACATGGCTGATCATATTTGAATGTGTATTAGTGGCAGACACATGGATTGTTCAGGAAATGGAAAACAGAGAAGGTGGTCTCACTACAAAAGAGATCACAATAAACAAACCAGAAATTACAAGTTAGGGAGCTTAACCTCAGTCCGGGGGAAAAACAACTAATACAAAAGCTCGCAAAGGAATGTTATGTAGGAAACTTGTTAGCTATTTGATCATTTAACCCTAAAAAGCACACATACATTGATGATTCTGCCCATCCAGCTTGATACAGTATTATTGTTGGAACATAACAGAGGAAAACAATGGTCATCTTGTACATGTAGCATAGCATGGACATCAGCAAGATATTTTATTCTCCCCTGCATAAAATGCTAATAGGTAAGTAGCAGAGGATGCTCGTGATGCCATAATTCTTGATTCAGGTGGTGAGCTGGCTTGCAGGAACAGAGAACAATGACTCGAGAGTCAGTGTCAAATGCAGCTAACCAAAAAGGGGCATTGCAGTGGTCAGTTGTGGTCCCCTCTCTGTTTGCTACATTTATATCTGATATCAACAGTAATATTTCTAACAACATGAATATCTTTGCAGATGAAAACAGTGATGGTAGTAGAAGAAAGAGGTTTAGGCTGCATGAAGCAAAATGGTCAATCAGGGGACAACTTGGGTCTTGCACTTTAGTAAGAAGGAGCCAAAGCACGACTACAGTGGTGTGTGTGTGTTGGAGGCAGTTATTGGGATGACCAGAAGATAGAAATATTCAGGCCAGGTTATAAACAGTGCTCTTCTTCAGACAGGTGTGGTCATAAGAGTCTTGGGTCTTATTCAATCATCATGTTTCCACCATAGTCAAGAAATTATGCTATCTGGCCCAATTAATTCCCAATGCAAAGAAGTCATCTACCACTGTATTCTTCCCTTATCAGACCCATCACTGTATGCAATGTTCCCTTTAGTATGTACAAATCTGATCATACTGCAGAACTAGAAAGCCAATGTATTTCGAACCAAGAAAATAAAAGCCTTAAATCCTTCAACTATCCCAGTAGTTTAGGAAAATTCCTCACATACTTATTAGCCTTCTGACTATTCAAGGTCACCGGTGTCTTGTTTTTCAAGCCATGAAAGTCCTAGTCCTAGCTGACTTCCTATTTCTTCATAAAACAAGTGGCTCTATAAACACCCAAACTTGAGACTTAGATTTACACCAATAAATAAACAAGACAGGATAGGTTGCTAACCAAACATAATCCCAGCCTATGAAATAAGTTAAACACAACTACTTATGGCTAGTATTTCATAAATGGAAGGGTACTAACAAATTTACATCAGGGTTAACATGTACAGGGTGGAAACAACCCTCTAAGTGTGTCTACTTTAAGGTGTATATGGCTAGGCATTTTATGGCCATTGTGGGTACTTGTCTAAAATTGGTCCTATGTATATGTTAACAGGAACAGTATTTGAATTGCATGGTATAAAGGATTTAAAGATAAAAATATAATAAAGTGGTTCAGAGAAAACAGCCTTGCCTGACTCCAGTATGCTGTACCATCACTGGTGAGTTAACACCACTCACATAAATGAAAAATGGTATATAATGAAAATGATCTGTAATCTCCTCAGATGAATATGTTGGTGGTCAGTTTTATCAAATACTTCATAAACATAAACAGAAGCCAATGTGAAGTCTGTGTAATAGAAGATTGAATGAAATTGAATAAAATAAAACTATCACCTTCACTATTTAATTTATGGTACTCAGATCTTTCCAGGAAATAATGAATTGTAAAGGATCAAAGACTTTATTATGTAAGTGCCAAAATAATTTTTAATAAGGTCTGTATTTATTTTATAGTCTAGATTTAATAAAAGGATAGTACAATTGCTATCCTTTAAAGTTCTTATTCAGTTTAAGTAATATAATTGTTTTTGCTGCAGAAAATATTTATCTGAAAAACAATGAAACTGTCATTAGCTGAAGAAGCTTCATAAGAGCTGGAATGACTTCAGTATACAATTTAAAATAAAGTTTGCTGTGCAGCATTTAGAGGCCACATGCTTTATTCTTAGGTAATGAAAGTATAATATTTGAGAGTAAAATTTCAGAAATAAGAAACCTTGTTGTGAAAGGATACTATAATACTTATTATATAAAAACTGATGATGAACTTGTTCAATAAGCATGATAAGGATATAGCCAATAATAGTATTCTGGAAAGAAACCAGAAATATGGGAGGGATGACCTATGTAACTCTCATCCAAATATATAGTCTTCACAAAATTCTTCTTTCTGCCTTTAGTTAGTAATGAGGAAAACATACTAAGTCTGGATTTCCTTAAAGCAAAAGTGGCCCGCACTGATCACCAGTGTAATGCAAATGTACCCACAAGAGAAACTGCTTAGACAGTCTTTAGTAAACAGTGACATACAACAGCAAGTGTCTTCATCCTTACAATGACAAGAATTCTTCAGTCACTTAAAATTCTAATCAATTGCTATTATATACTTAAAATAACATCATATGGCTAGTAGTGTTTAATAGGTTTTCCTTTCATTTTACATTTGAAATTCACAGCATCATTCAAACCTAGATACTTATATGCATAAAGCTTGATCTGTAAATCAAATGTCTTTGTATCTAAAACTTTTTTTTAATTTATACCACTTACATTTAATCACAATTGTTCCAACACTTTAAAATTAAATTGTTTTAAATGTCTACAACTAACTGCATGTTTACTTAAAATATTTTTAAAATTATATGTCTTGAAAACATAAGCATGCTCGTAAATTCTTTCATTCAACTTTCTTCTAATGCTGAAGAAAATAGAGGCTGAAAATACAAAGATTCATAATGTGTAAGTAGGCAAAGCAATATCCATATTGATTGCTGCACACTTGATGATAAATACATTTCATTTTTCATTGGACATTGACTTATCAGTTTCTCTCTTTCATAAAGCTTGCTGTACATTAAAATTTGGTGGCATATCAGTTAATTATATCAGCATGTGTTTCTTTGAAATACTTTCATGCTCCACAGTACAGCATTCTTAAAAAAAATGGTTACAGTGGATGGCTTGTACCAAACTTCCCACTACGATATTTTGCTTCTCTTCCCATGTGAACAATGACACAGCAAACAATTTGCTAGTATGGCATCCGGTGCTCCTTTTGATATATTTTGCCATGTCATGAGAAAGTCAGATTAATCTCATCAGAACAATTGTTCCTGTTTATTCGTACTCTACTGCAGTGAAAACAAGGGACCAGAGTGATATTGCTGCTAATGCAGTTAAATGCTAAAATGAAAAAATGCTAATATCGCAGAGTATTAAGCTAATACACTCTACAGGTACCCAAACAAAATCAAGAACAAGTTATGAACAACAGCAGCTAAGACAGAGCCACAGGCAACTAAAATACCTGCTGCATTGGTGCATACTTCACTGCTGCCTTGTACAACTCAGGCTGTCCACAGGGGCCAGCATGTGTAAGGAATATTTCTTTGAGGGACCTACAAGACCAACTAGTAATCTCGACTACAAAGCTGTGAGAACTAAACTTATACTCTAATATCTATGAGAGGCAAACTGTCATTATATTATGAGGGCTAACTAAAGCAAAAGTCATGTAAACGATGGAAAATAATGTATATTCTGTATAGCAATGAATTGTCTGTGCTTTAGGGTTTGTTGTTTAAAGGAGACAGAATAGAAATTACTGCACAATTAATATAGGCCGTGACTTGAAAAATCCATGAATCACATCTAGGCATGAGAAAATACAAAAAAAGAAATTGCAACACTGTTTTGGCCTGGCATGATAAGGCAAATAAAACAGATGGTCAGAAGATATGATTTGCATCCTGTGAAGAAATCAAAACCAGAAAGAGGAACAAATCCTTCAAGAAAGTACATATTTTTTTTAAGGATGAAGGTTGATGCACACTTGTTTCAGTAAAAATATATATATACATTGTTGTCATGTGCTGGCTGTTATTCTAAGTTTCCTGAAGTTGTACATCTGAAGATACAAATCAAACATCACGACTATTCCTAAATCCATTTTTATCAAGACAGGAAATACTAGAAAAATGACAATGGAACAGAATCTGTCAGTTATGTATGAGATATGAATTTTTGCAAAACTGTGAGAATTTAAACATGTGACCTGAAGTCCCAGGAAACCTCAAAGCAATTGACCAATTGAACATAAGATACAGATTATAAAGAATGTAATAAACAATGTGAACATTGCAATACTACTGACTGTTAGTTATCCATCATTATACAATGACCCCCCATTAATATTACAACACATGCACGCTGATTGGTCAGCTTGCCCATTGTAAATCAGACTTATACTAATGGAAAAAGGTCCAGTCGCCTGGACTTTTTCCATTAGTATAAGTCTTTTTTTTGTGTGTGTGTTGGACAGCAACGGAGAACAGAAGAGCTCCGTTGCTGTTATCTCGCTATGTTAAACTAGTTTAACATAGCGAGATATCTTAAAAAAAATCAATGGAGATCTTCCTTTCTCAGTTGTTTTTTTTAAAGCTGTCTCGCTATGTTAAATAGCGAGACAGCTTTAAAAAAAGCAACAGAGAAAGGAAGATCTCTGCTGCTTTTTTTTTTTAAGATATCTCACTATGTTAAACTCTTATAACATAGTGAGACACCTTTTAAAAAGCAACAGAGATCTTCCTTTCTCCGTTTCTTCCACACACAGTACTGATGTACTGCGTAACCATACGCATGCGCAGTACATCAGAACTGTCGCAGAATACTAGACAGCTGCGGAAGGGCAGCAAGGAGGCATTATACAATGCCATTATTTAAGAAAAGTAAGGTTTTTTTTTCTTAAATAATGTCATTGTATAATAGCAATAACCCACTTCTGGGTGTGGGTAATGCTGGATTTACCCACGGTTGTCTTTGTTTGGCCACTCAGGCTTCGGCCTCGTGACCAAACCACACCAACCGTGGGTAAATCCAGCATTACCCACACCCAGACATGGGTTATTGCTTAAGAATACTGCAAGAATGCATTACAGTCAAGATGACAGATCTCAACTCAAATTCTAACAGACAGATGATTCGTATTAGGATTGCTGGCTTTGATCTTACTGTTAACAACAGATAGCAAGAAATTCTCCATTGCACTATTACAGAAAAAAACAAAGGCAGCAGATGGAACAGGAAAGAATTTCTCTACTAAAGGTAGGGGAAATAGTGGGCATAAAGATGTCAGATCAACAACTGGAAATAAAGAGACAATTGAATTATAAGAACTTTAAGAAGCAAATATTTATCCTTACTGGGCACAAGGTCAGGATAATAGGATCTACCCAAGAAACAGAAGGTATATGCAGAATATAATTCAGAGAACTAAGGAGTTCTGCAGAAACAAGTAATTTGAAATTGTCCTGACATTCTTTCAATGCAGGGCATAACCTCTGCTGCTCAGATAATCTCTGTGATGATTTTTTTTCGCTAACTTAGAGCCTAGTGTCATAGAACCGATACCTTACTGAGTTTAACATAGACAAGCATGAAGGACAATGTTCAGAGCATTTCACTACAATTACCTAGCTTGAAATCATAACTCCCTACCAATGATAAAGTGGCTGTTAAATCTAAAGTCAAGTAGGGATGATAGTTGCAAAATGCATGCTTTGGAAGGCTGATTAAAACAGACTTAGATATTCAGACTACATATAACTGAATGAATAGGTATATTCATACTGATTATTTTCTGTGCGTTGTATTTCACTAACATGCATAGCTATTGCCAAGATGTTTGAGGTAATATGTTTAATATAATGGAATACAATGATGTTGAAAGTAAAGGTGATGTCGCATATAGCAGTATGTGAAGTTATATGAATTGCAATTTAGCACTTTAAGAAAGTTAGCACCACAGAAGCTATGTACCATACGACTGACATTTCTTCAGTATGTAATAAACAGGTATGTTGTTAAGATGCCTCTGTATAAATGCCTCTTCGTTTCAGTTATCCAGTAATCTGTATTAATTATTTTTAAGATACAGGTATAAGACACACACACACACACACACACACACACACACACACACACACACACACACACACACACACACACACACACACACACACACACACACACACACACACACACTCACACACACAAAACTCCAGTCGGTTTGGATGAGTTCAGATACTGGCATGTCTTTAAAATGTAGAAGGAAACCAAAGACCTTAGCAAAAAAACAAGGGAATTCCAGATGAGAAAACAATGTAGATTCGACTTCTGTAAAATGGCAATACAAACTGCTGTACCACTATCCTACCCAGATTGTGTCATCCATTACAAATAGGCCACATTAATATCACCGTTTGCTCATTGTGGTGTATTACATAATACTTAAGTGGTCCATCTGGAATGGAGCCGAAGTTCATGATAGAAAATGTCAAACCATTAGAACCAAGTCTATATCAGTCCTTTTGTATAAGTTCATTAAGCTGTATTATTACCTTTAAATGTACAATAAACTGTTCTGTTTAAATAAACTGTGCAACATGGCATTACATACACTCGTCAGAAATTGCTTAACAAATGGTTTTGCCTGGTATATATTCTAACTTTATTAAGGTTTTCAGTTAAAACAAGCAACATGTATAGCATAACATTTCAGCATGCTAACCATATCATTGAGTGACATTTGATCTAGACAGAAATTAAAATTATTTAATATCATTCACTCTTATAAAAATAATAGTTAAAATACATAAAGTTTATCTAACTGTAGACTAAACTGTAATACATACAAGGTGTGTCAAATCACTTAAGTAAACTTTTTACTATAATGAGGTCCAAATCATTCTAAAGAGAAAACTTTAGATGGTATTGATAGTCGCATTAAGGCAATTAGTGCTGTTCGTACATAAGTGCAGCTCTGCTGTGCTCACAGAAGCCAGTTATGCTTACGAGCAGAATAAACGTACTCAAATGAAGGAAACAGTAAAATGCTAATGAGGAACGATGTAAAAACTGTTATGCTAATAAGCCCTCTTCCACCTGCTTGTGATTCATAGTCAGATTTTGTCCTGTATCAGTGCCATCATAGATTATTACTAGGCTAATTGCCCTTGCAAGCCATTTTAAGTCTAGCCAATTATCTCTTGTAAGACTCAAACCCTGCACCTTGTGCTTGTAAGGCAAATACCTTAACAATTAGGCTATCCTCCCACCCATCAGGAGACACGTTATAAAAGGTAGAATTGCTCTTTTTCTATCTACTTTACATTTAGCAAAGATGCTTTCTGTTGCTGGCAGCATAACTCTTCTCAGTATGAACAGCTTGTCTTGGCCAAGCCAAATCTGCTTGTCCCAAACATCACTCACTGGTCAAGAAGGCAAAGACACAGACAGAGATAACTCTTCATAATTTTGATAATCAGTAATGCCTTGATAAATTTTGAGTGAGCAGGGATATTGTAACTGTTTTAGTGGACATGTATGTCTCACAGATGGGAACTGGGGGATGCATGGCATTCCTATGCCTATGGATGCTAAGGTATGCATCGCTGTTACTGTACTTGCCATGGGGACCTTCCAGAGACAGACTGAGGGCACACTGGGTAACAATGCATGACATTTATGGGATGGCACATTTCCCTGAGGTGCTAGGTGAGACAGATTGCACCCATGCTGCCATTAGGGCCCCATTAGGTCCATAGAGGGGTGGTAGCATAATGGGAAGGGCTCCCATTTCATCAGCTGCTAGGTCATGTGTGATACATGGGGTGCATCACCAACATGTTGGCCCAGCAATCTGGCACACTAGCTCATTCTACCACCTCTTCCTGCATTCCTAAAAAATTAATTATAATTATCTAAGCATTTATTCTTTGGAAAATGTATTGCTTAGTACTAAACCACCATTCCCTTGTGTTCCCCTTTTTCTCATTTTCACTTCTATTTTCCAGGTGATGCAAGTTATCTACTGGACATTAAAAATGTTTCTGGCCTCCTCAAAGCCTATTTCCAATGCCTGGATGAGTCTGGGGATG
>NC_056735.1:160325726-160340726 GCF_019279795.1 Protopterus annectens
GGGGTGCGAACATCCTCATGTTGAGTAATAACAGTAGCCCTATCCTTGATTTCTTCAGGTATAGTTCCTGTATCAATGTGTACTGCATTAGGTTTTATACCTAGTAGTGGGACATAAACTTTATCACATCTCTTATCCTTTACTTCTTGTATAAGCTTGTCAAGAAGGGGTTCAGGGTAGCCCCTGTGGAGGAACATACTCTTTATTACACTACACTCATCTGCAAATTCTTCGTCCAGGGTAACCATTCTGGAAGCTCTCACCAATTGACCCTCTATAACAGATTTCTTTTGGTGGAAAGGGTGATTACTAGTGTAGTGCAAAAAAGTGTTAGAGTATGTGTTTTTCCTGAAGATCTTTGCTGTAAAGCTATTCAAGGTATAGTTCTTGTCCAAACAAATGTCCAAGTATGCAATAGTATCTGTGTTGAATGTAGACGTGAATTGCAAGAAGTCAGTAGTACTGTTGAGGTAATCCATAACCAGTTTCTTCATCCTTCATCGAATTTGGCTTTTGATTAACTAGGGTCAACAAATAGTGATTTGCTAAACTGGGTCTTCAATAAAGTAATATGGACCATTTAGGAGTGGTTGGTTTGCCCAACAAGGGGCAAAACTTAGAATTTCTACCTCTAACCACTTCTTCTTTAATGTCTAACAATAAACTATTGGGATAGCTTTGAGCAATAAATAAAGTAATCAGAAACTCTAACTCATTAAAAATAGATGTCCACACTAATGAGTTTAGATAGGCAAGCATTTGGCCCTTCACTATACCTCACTTTTGATGGGGTAGATGACAGGTATGAAAATGTAAATATGACCTGGAAAATGTTTACTTGCTGAAAATGTTAGAGGTGTAATTTTTGAGGACTTTGTTTTTCCCAGTGGTAACATCTAGATAGTCAATACTGTCAAAACTAATATGGTGTGTAAATGATAAAAAAGCAGTTGAAGTATCAAACACGTTTAAATTGTGACCACTGCTCAGGAGACCCCTTCCAAATAATGAGGATGTCATCCAGGTATCTGAAGTAAGCTGCCACCAGGTGAAACCACTCAGAGGTGAAGATAAAATTCTCTTCCCAGAAGTTTAACACTGTGTTGGCATAAATGGAGGTACACGCTGCCCCCCATAGCGACACCTGAAACCTGGTGGTAATATTCACCTTCGAAGTAAACAAAGTTATTCTGCAGTACTAATTTGAAAAGGGTTTCAATCTGTTTGATCTGGAGAGCAGAAGAGAATTCATTGTGTTTAAGTAAGGTAGCCAAAAAGTAATCCATGCCAATAGTGTGAGGAATAACAATGAAAAGATTGGTAACATCCTCTGTAATGAATCAATAGTCATTATTGTAGGGAACATGGTTCAAGTTTTCCATTAGTCACCAAAAATCTGTAAGAATGTGTAGTTTAGAGTCTAGCAGTTTTTTGCAAATAACATATATGAAAATAGAAATGAGTTCAGTCGTAGACCGTGTGGCAGCTACAATGGGTCTAAAAGGTGGATTTAATGTTTTTTTGTGGATTTTAGGAATCCCAAAGATAGATGATATAAGGGTATTGTTGGCTTTAACAAAACTGTAAGCTGGCAAATCAAATACACCTTGAAGTAATAGATCCAGTAGTGTTAGATCAAGTTTACTGTATGAAATATTTATTTCAGTTTTAGAGACCCTCTTGTATGTGTTCTCATCTGCCAATAATTCAGATATTTTAAATTAATAATCAAAAGAGTCTATAATAAGTATGCCACCCTCCTTATATGGTTTCATAATCCTGAGAGTTCTGTCACTTCTGATTGCCTGTAAAGCTTATCTCTTGGGGGAGTCAAGTTAAAGGACTTCAAAGCATGGTTGTTCCAATCGCTTTCAAAACCCTGTTCACAGACCCTTTCAAAGGCAGCTGCCATAAGGTTAATTGGAGAAAGGAAGCGTCTTTTCCTTTTCAGATTTAAATATGTTACTTCTGCAAAAGGTAAGGTGTTACCAAACAATAAACTTAAATTGAACAATCTGGTGTACAGCTTTATCTGGACCAGCACCTGGACAAGGTCCAGGCTAAAGGATGGAACAAAACTGAAACCTCTTTTAAATACAGAAGTCACAGGTTCAGAAAAGGATGTCTCAGTAAAATTTAAAATTTATAAATTATCCGTTGTAGCCATAGAGGTGGGGGTAATACTGAAGATGCCACCAGAACTGTATCATTCTTCTTGTTTTCCTCTTTCCGCTTCGCAGACGATTTGTGTTCCAGTTGTTGATGCTGTTCATAGGGTTGAAATGTACAGGATGTTCTCGTGAATATGAGTTGGAAGTGATCCTTTCTAAGTGTCACACTAAAGGGGATGCCACTGTGGTGTGGTCAGCATGGTAGAAGCTGCTGTTCCAACAAAGGTGGATCATAGGAATTAACATAACTGTTGTCAGTAAAAGATGTACCACCACTGTTCATGGGGTTGGGGTAAGCTCAGTCATTGTTGTATTGATTTTGGTCACTTCCAGTTTTTTAAGTTTATGTAACCTGTTGGATTGCGATGCCTTGTCAATCCTGGGAAAAATATTGTTAAACTGCTCATTGTATATATAGAAAAAAGCAAGTCATTGGTAATATAATTGTGTAATGCCTTAATGTCCAAGTTGAGCTTACTTAGTTTGGCTTCATTGTCGGCCTTCATTAATTCTAAAATTCTAATTTCAGTGCTATTGAGTAAACTAATAAGCTCTTTAAAGAGTGTAGAGTCAGAAATGAGACCGTTTGGGTACTTTCACAGTTGGAGACCCTTGGGAACAGTACGTCTCCATATACATTCGGCTAGATAAACATTTTCCAGCTGAAAAGCTTTCCTTTTTCTTTAATTTTTGTTCAAAAATATTAAAATGGATTTGCAGGGTAGCATTAGGGGCAATATTTTTAGTTAAAAGTCAAATGGCTCATAGGAATGTAACCAATGTTCAAAATTACCTTATCCAGTAATTACGGGGGGGGGGGTTCTGCTGTTACACTCATTCCTAGAAATGTAAATCAGACTTCACTCAGTTAAAACTGTGTGATACAAATGTCTATAGCATCATCTAGAAATGTAAAAAATATTGTATTTCTTATTTACATTGCCATCATATGCTGTTGTTAAAATAAGTGCTCAAAATAAAACATATATATCTAGGTGCCCTTTCCCATGCATTTCCTGTATTTATACTGCCATGGATTCCCATTAATGAATGACACTCACATCTCCTATCCCACAGTACAGCAGCATCACAATACTTATTTATTGTTAATTTTATTTATTTATTTGCATTTGTTTAAATGGAAGTCTACTGGGCCAGGTTGAGCCTGTTTTCAGTAGAGGCCCGGGGAGAAAAGCTCCAAAAACAAACAACATGATAAAGCTAAAGAATCAAAATACAAAAATCAAGCAGTGATGGTACAAAACACTACATTACAGAATAGGTAACACAATAAAATAGATAATACTAGTTGTACAGATGTTAGATTTTATACAAGCCAGACAAGAATACAATTGATGACATGGGATAATAGCAAATGTGTGAACAATACAGTATTGCAGTTTTGCAGTAGAGATGGAAAAATAGAGAGCAGCAGATTAAATATTCTGAAAGTAAGGTATAGGATGAATAGAAGATATGGTAGGAAACTGATATAGTGGACTATATGTGGCTGGGTGGCACATGTTGGACTTAGTAAGTTGAAAGCACTGAATGTATATATGAGAAGTCTGAGCCATAAATGAGATGGGAAGGAAAAATAGGAAGGCTAAGTATATTGTTTTTTTTTATATAGTCAGTGAACAGTTAGCTGTTCTGAAATCCAGAACCTCCAGTTTTTGTTATGTGAATGTTTGTGGTTAGGTTGATTGGCACTAGTCTCCAATTAGTAGTCCACTGTCAGATCTGTGGACTGCTAATTGGAAACTAGTGTCAAATCACCTAACCACAAAATTCACATTAACTGGAGGTTCTGGATTTCAGAACAGCAAACTTTGATAAGATGGAATAGTACTTCAGAAAACTGGTAACATGCATAGATGAATGATAAGAATGTTTTTATTGTCAATATTCACCGCAGGATGATTGCACTCTCAGATCTTTCCTCACAGCAAGAGTTTCTCTGGTTCGATTTTCGGCTGAGGTGCCTTCTGTGTGGAGTCTGAATGTCCTCCCTGTGGTCACGTAAGTTTCCTCCGAGTGCTCCAGTTTCCTCTCACATCCCAAAGACATGCTACAGGTGGATTGGACACTAAAGTGGGTGTAGGTGTAAGTGTGTGCATGTGTGCACCTTCTGTGGAAGACTGGCTGGCAATCTGACATCATAAAACTCCACTGCCAATTGTTATTCAAACTGTTGTTCCACTGTGGTGACCCTTAATTGGAAAAGCCAAAAGATGAAGAAGGTCACTATCAGATCTGTTCCCATGTCTCCCTCTGCAGTTCAGAATATCACATCCAAGCTGCATTTAATGAAAAGTTCTAGTAATAAGTGTCTGGGGCCTGTGACATTTTGAGAGTTAAAAATATTCATATTCCTTCAAATTAACATCTAACATACTAAAGTCTCCAATCAATAAAAATTCCATTTTCTCTCCCCTAAACAATGTATTCTGTTATTTATCTCAGTAGTCTCATCATGAGGAAGAGCTCAACATACAACATCTGTGCTAAATGTGTCATTTACAGTCTCTTCTGTCACTCACAGTATTTCCCCTCCAACCCGTTTGTTACACCTATTGCTTTCATCCCTTCCATTTTATAAAATAACACAAACCTTCACTTTTTTGTTTTATCCTCTCTGCTTTTCCTCTATATTACGTGTTTTAGTACATCTGACTGCTAATCATAGTTCTCTGTATACTGTATTTACATTACAGACACAAAATCAAGACAATGTTCCTTCAAAGTCATATTTTTAATACTGAATTCTTGTTTTTCACCCTCCCTTTCATCCATTTCTTTTGTATTTTTCTAGTCAATTATTGTCTTACCTGTGTTGATACAAGGTGTACCTTTCTTTCTATTATTGAGTTTCATATTTTATTTTACTTTCTGTTGTGAAATATACATCACAGACTACATGTATCAACAGTGAAGACTACAATTTCCCTGTTGTTCTGTACTTCTCTTTTGGTGAGTTTATATTTTGATGATGCATTCAATGGAAAATTCCACCTTCTCATACAGTTTAACTCAACTATTAGGCTGCTTTGGTTCCAGTATTGTGTAGGTACCAGAAAGCAGCTTGTACTTTATACCTTGGTTGTTAGCATAATAGTGAATGTGTTTACTTTGCAGATACAAGGTGCACGGTTTGATTCTCACATGGGATAACTGGACAGGCACAAAAGGCCAGCTAGCCAAGTATGAATCTATAAAATTATTAGGGGGAGTGGGTTGGCATAATGGTTAAGGTGTTCACCTTACAGACACAAGGTGCACTGTTCGATTCTCACATGGGGTAATTGGCTAGGCTTAAAAAATGGCCCACAGGGGCAGTTAGCCTAGTACTAATCTCTGAACCTATAAAAACTTTCATTTCCTTTCCTTGGAATCAAAGGAAGGGAAAGACCACCCACTTTTTTAAGCTTAACTTCTCACATAATGTGAAGAGGAATTTGTCTACACCTGCATGACATATCACAGCCACAGATTTCCAGCTGCACCCCTTCCCCAAAATAATATGGTAATGCTGCCACCAATCAGAGTGTCTTCATGCCCTTCTAAAGGGGGGTCCAGTTATGAAAATTAAATATCAAAATAAATGATAGCTATGACCAGAACAACCAGACTCTCTAATCTCTAAAGAAAAAACATTGATTTCCAACCAGAATGTAAAGTAATGAAAAATATTTAATAACTAAAATGATTTCAAGAATGTAAATCAATAACTGTCAATAAACACCAGAACTCAATCACCAGAAATATAAAATTAAACTGTAGGATAGAAGCCTATCATTCTATAAAAACTCTATCTGAATAACTAAACTTTTCTAATCTAACTAGAGAATACTGTCCCTCATCTTATCTACTGCATAACAGTAAGGCAAAGGCAGGCTTATAGTTTTTGGTGCATTCTCTTTTCTTCAGGTATCACTGCACAGCACTGTAATTGATTGCAGCTCTTCACAAACTGCTCAGTACTTGACAAACTGCTCAGTACTTGACTAACTGCGCAGCTTAATAGTCTCAACTGTCTTATTTTTTTTTAAAAAAAAATAACAGTCAGCTGTTTGAAAAAAGTTTTTTTTTCCTGTCAGTCAGCTGTTCAAATAATCACATAGCAAGCAGGAACATTCTAATGACATCACCTACTGTTCAGCTGATTCTCCACAGTACTTTAGAATCTCCCTCTCAAACATGCAACTAGAAATGTATCAAAACACTGACAGATTCTTTAAACATTCATTTTAAACAGGGAAATACTCAACATTTTAAATACTTATTTACATTTTCACAATTAGGCATGCTGGCATACAAGTTAATCTGAGAATATATACAAATCCCCTGCCAGACATGCTAACACAAATGGCAGTGTTTTAATTTTCTTCACATTTCTCCTCCTTATGACTCAAGCAGAATTTTCAAGTGACCTTTGAAAAATGACACTTGAAAAAAAAAATCGGTCTACCTGGGAATATTAGCCCACTCCTCTCCTGGACAATCCATCCGCATTGGCATTATTAAACCCACTGTGATGTTGTAGGGTCATATCATACACTTGCAATCCTAGATTCCACCTCAGTAACTTGGCAGTTTGCTTACTGACCCTATTAAGTCATGGTAAAGGGTTATGATCTGTCAGTATAGTGAGTTTTCTCCCATAAAGATTGGGCTTCCGCTTTTGCAATGCCCACACTATGGCCATTTTTTTTTCTCCACATCTCTGTAAAACTCTTCTTTAGGTTAGAGTCCATGGCTCAGATATACCACTGGGTACTCTTTTCCTTCTGTCATAATTTGAAGCATCTACCTGTACAATAAATTATTTATTGTAATCTGGGCTGGCTAACACAGGGGGTCATCCCAAAATCTCTTTAAGTTTTTGGAATGCCTGTTCACAATCTGTGGTCCACACTATATTGTCTGGTTTATTCTTCCTAGTTAGGTCAGTAAGGGGTGTAGTTATGGTACTGTAATTGGGCACAAATTTCCTATAGTATCCTGCTGTCCCTAGAAATGCTCTCATTTGTTTCTTAGTAAAAGGAACTGGCTACTCTTGAATAGTTTCCACCTTGACAGGTTCTGGCCTAATTTTACCACTTCCCACTCTGTGTCCTAAGTAAGTGACCTCTGCCATACTCACTTGACACCTACTGGGTTTAATGGTTAATCCTGTCCTACTTAATCTATCCAAGACCTCCCTCACATGTTGGTCTGCAAATGCCCGTAGCATAGTCTTCAATATAGTTTAACCTCTCCACAAGACCATTACTTTGGGGATAGCAGGGAGTGTTATTTAAATGTTTCACTCTACAACACTTCCACAGACAAGTCAGCAGGTCTGACATGAAATTGGCACCTTGGTCAGTCAGTATTTCCTGTGGAAAGCCTAGTCCGCTGAAAATTTCTAGCAAAGCACTTTCCACCTTTTCTACATCAATATCACCTGGAAAAGAATTAGTGGGAACAATAGCTAGAAGTGGCAGACATTAGGCTCTAGACTCTACTAACTACCACACTACCTCACCTTCTAGCCCTCCTTTAGGAGTTCACTTTCTATACAACAAAATTTCTTTCTCTGCATCAGTATCCCCATCAAAAGGAATATTAGGGACTATAACTAGAAGTGGCAGATGGTAGGCTCCAGGCTCTAACAAATGCCACACTGCCTCACCTTCCAGCCCTCCTTTAGGAGTCCACTGTTTATACAACAAACCTTTGTTCCCATACACAGATTCTCCTCTTCCTTGAACCTCGGGTGCTTCCTTAGTAATCTCCTTCAAGCTTTGTACAGTAGGGTCCATAAATTGAGCCTGTCTCAACTGTACATTTGCGACCCTCATACGCTCCCCTTCCACAGAAAGCCTAGTATTTTCCAACAGCTCTACCTCACTGTCACTCTGAGTACTATCACTCACCTCCATCCTTGCAGTCACCATGTGCAAGGGAACATCAGTACCTCCCAGCAGCTGTGGCTCACTTTCAGACATACTGCTACAGAATAGCTCTTCTCTGAAACAGCCACCACACTAGTCCTAGCTTCAAGTATGAGATCTGTCGGGTTGTCTCCCAGACTACTGGATCTACATACCTATCTCCCAGCCTGAACTGCATGCACATAAGGCACTACATCATCACAGTCATTCCCTATCAGGAGCTGCAGGAATATTATTAAACACAAGCTCCCCTTCCACAGGAAGCCTGGTAACTTCTGAAAGTTGCGCCTCGCTGTCACTCTGGGTATCATAACTCACCTCTATCCTTGCAGGCACTGTGTCCAAGGCAACATCAGTACCCACCAGCAGCTGTAGTTCACATTCAGACTTTCTGCTACCAGACAGCACTTTTTCTGAAACAGCCACCATTCTAGTCCCAGCTTCAGATATGAGATCTTTCTGGGTCTCTCCCAAGCTATCAGACCTACATGCCCTTCTCCAAGCCTGACTGTGTGTCACCGCATGTACACAAGGTACTGCATCATCAAAGTCATTTCCTATTTGGACATCTGCAGGAATATCCTCGGACACAATTACTTGCTTGCTTCCTCTTCCACCCTCACAGTCAAGCTGTACCCTAGCCAAAGGTATTTGGAACGGGGTCCATCCTAATGGTCTGACTGGAGTGAACTGCCCAAGCAAGTGCTGCTGTTCCCTAACCACTGCTGGCCTCACAATGGTTATATCAGAAGCTGTGTCCTTCTTAGCAGTTACATGTTTATCATCTACTAAGATAGAATATACATTTTGGTGATAATTTGTCAGCCCACTTGTTTCTAAACAACTTACCACTGGCACTTTGTCATCGCAACTTGCTGCCTTTCTAACCTTCTGTTTCTCACCTTGCCTTGATGGACATTTGACTGCTATGTGTCCCCTCTGGTTACACTTGAAAGATCTAATGCCTAACCATGCACTTGGATTAGTAGTTTCTCCCATTACTGCTTTACTCTGCTGGAGTGGTTTAGACTTCTCCCCACGTGTTCCCTTATGTTTGTGTTAGTAGCACAACAGGTAGAATACTTGCTTTAGATGCTGAAGGCTGTGGGTTCTATTCCCACAGTATGTGGCTGGATTGCTGATGCTGTACTGTGTTGTATGTTATCACTCCATGCCACACACTCCAGGGACCTAAACCTCATTACCATAATAAACAGAACATGCTGGAGGGACAGGTTCCTAACCCAGAAACTTCCCATATTCTGGAACAAACTTCCCATTCACATCAAGCAGAGCACTACACTGGCCCTCTTTAAGAAAAATCTTGTTGAGTAAATGGGCAATAGGAAGTTCACCCCAGGGATCACTTAGGTGGCCTTGCTTGACAGGGGCACTGGGAACTAACTTTGGGCAGCATGATGCCAGGGAATCTTCTTGGGCTAGGCTTATATAGGCTCCAGGGCCATTAGCCTAGTACACACCTATGAAGCTATGTCCATTTACAGCACTGGGTATCCCTCTCCTATGCAGTGATACTCTGCTTGCCAATTAGAGATCCCCTTTTCTCCCCAACTCCTCTGCAGAGTTGCACTCACAGTCTGCTAAGCAGAAAGTACTCAAGGCTTGTTCCCTCGCCAAAAGGTCTGCTTCAAAAGTGGTGAACTGACACCCACCCATTACCCATCTGTGAAAGTAAGTACTTATGTCAGCAATACAATCACATACACTTTCATCTGGCTTGCATCTATGTTCACAAAACTTTTTTTCTATAAGCTTCAGATGTTAGTTTAAAACAACCTAGAAGACAGTTCTTAACTTTAACAAAATTCAAACAAGCTACATCAAGCAATTTTGATATGGCCTGAACAGCTTTACCATGGAGTAAGGAAGTCAGGAGCCGAACCCAGAGCTCAGAGTCAACATCATTTTGTCTACATATGCTCTCAAAAATATGAATAAAACTATCAAAGTCATCCCCATCCCTGTACTGAGGAAAAAGGTTGCTGACCTGTACAGCTTCTGGGGTCTGATTATTCCCTTCCCCATTACCTCCATGACCCTCTCAAAGGGTTTGAGGCTCCATTTCACACTGACACTGTCTCTTGTTTATTTCAGCTTCTAAACACCTCAGTATCTCTTCATATTAATGCTGTTTCTCCTCAGCCTGCAGGCATCGCATCCTCTCCTCAGCCTCCTGTCATCTGGCTTACAGTTCATGTTGACACCTTTTGTCCTCACCCTCCAGACGTTGGTTCTCTAGGCACAGTTTCTCATCAGTGTCTGGACTTTTGAGATCCAGGTGCAATATCTCTAACTCCAGACAGATTATTGGGTCCTCAGAAGAAAATGTGGACTGTCCTGTCTCGGCAGACTGCACATCACCCACACCAAACTGGATATCCTCTGAATGGCTGGTCTGAGCTGTGGCTGCAACCAAGGCTGAAATTATTGCTTCCTTGGTTAGGCTGGCATGCACACATCCTCTGGCTTCACACTCCTTAGCCAACTGTATCTTTGTCAGCTTGCTAAAATCTTCTACTGACACCCTTACCTACTATCCCGGATTATCAGACTAAAGACAATAAATAAAACTGTGGTGGATTGAAATTCTGAATGTCTACCTTGTGGCTGTCAAGAGTGCACACCTTAGTGACAACTACCCAAAGGCTATTGCTGCCACCAATAAATGTGACATTCAGCTATATCCCACCAGACTGCCACCAATCAAATGTGACATCCCCCATTTGAAACCTGGGTCAGCAATTAATGTGCCTCAATCCTCACCACTGACTTCAGTGTGGGAGCGTTACATAAACAGAAGTAATATTTCACAATTTTCCCCTAAGGGCACAACAAGAACATTCTCTATAATCTGGTACTGGACTGTATACTTCTATCCACCCCTAATATAAGTTCTTATTACATACTTCAGAGCAATGTGTCCCAATTTAAGACCTCTAATACACTCACACTCAAAGTAAATTTAAATCTCACACATCCAAACACTTCTGGGAAAGCCTGACACAGATTTCCAGCTGTTTCCCTTCCCCAAAATAATATGGTAATGTTGCCACCAATCAGAGTGTCTTCATACCCTTCTAAATGGGTGTCCAATTATGAAAATTAAATATCAAAATAAATGATAGCTATGACCAGAGCAACCATGCCTTTGAGGGGACCTGGAGAGTATCAAACAGGTATATAAACACTCTCTAATATAAAGAAAAAAACACTGATTTCCAAACACAATGTAAAGTAATGAAAAACGTTTAATAAAAGGTAAAATTATTTCAAGAAGGTAAATAAATAACTTTCAATAAATACTAGAATTCAATCACCAGAAATTTAAAATTAAACTGGAGGATAGAAGTCCATCATTCTAGAAAAAATCTGTCTGAATATCTAAACTTTTCTAATCCAACTAGAGAATACTGTTCTTATAATCTAATGCATAACAGCAAGGCAAAGGGAGGCTTATAGTTTTTGATGTGTTCTCTTTTCTTTGGGTATCACTGCACAGTATTGTAACTGACTGCAACTCTTCACAAACTGCTCAGCACATGACAAACTCAGCACTTGACAAACTTCTCAGTACTTGACTAACTGCACAGCTTAACAGTCTCAACTGTCTTATTTTTAAAAAATAACTGTCAGCTGTTTGAAAATGTTATTTTTTTCTGTCAGTCAGCTGTTCAAATAATCACCTAGCAACCAGGAACATTCTAATGACATCACCCACTGTTCAGCTGATTCTCCACATTACTTTAGAATCTCCCTCTCAAACAAGCACAATTAGAAATGTATCAAAATACTGACGTATTCTTTAAACATTCTGCTTAAACAGGGTAATACTCAACATTTTAAAAATGTATTTAATTTTCACAATTAGTCATGGTGGCGTATAACTTAATCTGAGAATATATACAAATCTCCTGCCAGACATGCTAACACAGATGACAGTGTTTTCATTTTCTTCACAGAGGGTCCTGGTGGTGGCAGTTTGAAAAGGGTAGATCAAACTTTCTTATTCACAGATATTCCCAAGGAAGATCAGATATATAATTCCTATGATGTGTCTTGAGTCTGCCCTAAGGCTTCCTCCACCAGGCCATGACTAGTACACTTACAATGGGGCAACCTCACAAGTTGCCTAAACTGCCTCAGTTGACTCCTCCCAAACTTGAGGTGCAGTGTCTATATTCAAGAATCTTCTTGATTGAAAAGCTCCACATATTCTAAGGGAGGCCAACTGCCTTGTGAAGGCAACTCATTTCATTTCTCTTCTCTTCAATTTCTCTTCTCTTTTTTTCATAGGTTCATAGGTTCATAGGTTGGTACTAGGCTATTGGCATTAGGGCCTATACAAGCCTAGCCATAACAATTCACTGGCTATTTCTTCCCACAATATTTACTTCCCTGGACCCCTGTCTAGCAGGGTGACTGAAGTGATCCTCGGGGTGAATTTCCTATCTCCCATCCAATCATCAAGGTTCCTTTTGAAGAAGGCCAAGGAAGCGATCTGCTTGACATGCATGGGTAGTCTATTCCAGAGTATGGGGAGTCTCTGGGACAGGAAACTATCCCTCCAGCATGTTTTGTTCATTGTGATGACAAGGTTTAGATCCCTGGAGCATGTGGTTCTGAGGGATTGGGATTTCTTTAAGTGGAACATGTCCAACAGCTCAGGGTTTGACATGGCCTTGTATGTTAAGCAGAGATCGTCTCTGAGTAGACGATATGCCACAGAGTATAGCTGGAGTTTTTTTAGATGGTCAGCATAGGACATCTGCTTTAGGCCTGTGATTCTTTTAGTGAGGTATTTCTGCGGCCTTTCCAGCTGTTGCAGATGTCTTGTGAGGTACATACCAAATGGGGCATTGTATGGGTCTAATGAGGGATGAGTATAGTGGGACAATTACCTCCTTTTTTCTGGATGAAAAGCCCTTAGTGATGAGGTGTGCCACATAGAAGGATTTCCTGAGTGTTGTGGCAATGTGGTTATCAAAGGTAAAACCACTGTCCACCTGTGTCCCTAAGTCTTTCATCACACTTTCAGTGTTTAGTGTACTGTTGTCTATGTGGTAATTCACGGGTACATGCTTTTTCCCAAAGGGGATAACTCTACATTTCTTGGCATTGAGCTTGAGCCCATGGCTCTGGCACCAAGCATCTGTTTCTGTAAAGCCCTTTTGTAGAATATCCACATCATTTGTGGATTCAATAATGGCTCCCAGTTTGCAATCATCTGTGAACTTTGTGAGCCAGAGTCCCTTAGTGTTGGCCTGTACTTCAGAGAAGTAGATGCCAAACAAGAGCGGTCCCATGACTGAACCCTGAGGTACTCCACTTGTCTGGAGCTGGATTTGGAGTCAGCTACTTTTACAGTCTGGGTTCTGTCAGTAAGCCAGTTGGCAACCCATCGAGTGATGTAGGGATTTCTGCCCGGCTTAGTAAGTTTATCTATGATTCCAGAGTGGGGGATGGTGTTGAAGGCCTTGGCAAGGTCCAGATAGGCTGTGTGGACCACCTTACCCTCGTCCACAGCTCTGGAGACTGATTCAAAGAAGTCAATCAGGTTCAGGAGAGAAGATCGGCCCTTCAGGAACCCAGACTGGGTGGGGTCCAGTGTTTGAAGGTTGCCAAAGTCTTTGTTTATAAGTTCCATGATAATGCATTTCATGCCCCTGCAGATCAGGCTGTTCAGACTGATGGGACAGTAGTTCCCAGAATCCAAGGTGGATCCCCCCTTGTGGAGTCAGATAACTGTAGCTGTGTGCCACTCAGTGTCACAAAGCCTGAGGTGAGGCTATGATTAAACATGACAGGTGAGGTGCCAGTTCATTTTGTAGTTCATGTAGTACACAGTCCGGGATGTCATCTGGTCCCATGGATGCTGTATTCTTAGCTTTGGAGAGTGTGGTTTCTACCTGTGTGGCCATGATTACCAGAATTTGGCAATCTTTTGGTATAGAGATGGGCCCTTTTGGGGATGAGAGGAGGGTGAAGTTGGCACTAAATCGAGCTGCCAGGATATTGGCAATATCCTTGGGATCAGTTTATTTAATGTCATTCTGTTGTAGCTTAGAGCATATCTGAGCATTGCCATTTAGATTTTTGACATAACTATAGAATGCCTTGTGGTTGTTTTTGGAAACTTTGGCAATTTTATTTTCATAACTTGCCTATGGTGGATTTTATGAGGGATCTCAGCTTCTTACTGAGGCTGGTAAGGGAGTTTTTTGCATCCTGGGATTTTCCTCTTTTCTGCAACAGTTTCTTCCTTCTGTTGTATAGTTTGTTTATGGCAGGAGACCACCAGATTGGCTTCCTTTTTTGGAGGAAAGCATCTTGGTTCTATTTGGGATGGCACTATTCATGCACGAGTGGATGTGCCCGTACAGTGCCTTAGTGTAGGACTCAGCAGTTGAACTTTCAGCTCCTGTCTGCATGGGTGTCATGAAGTTTGTCACGTCTGACTTGAGTAGCTTGAAGTTAGCTTTGGAGAAGTTTTCAAGTTTCCTTACTAGGGGTGGGGGGTGGGATGTGGATGTCAAGGGTGATTTGCTTATGGTCAGACCTGACCAATGAGGGGGTGACCACTGGAGTGGAGTATCTATCTCCCATGTTGGTAATGACCAGGTCTAGGATATTGGAGCCCCTGGTGGGACAATGGATTAGCTGATCCAGGGCGTTGGAATTTATGAATTCCAAGAACCATTGGGAAAAGGTGTTGGTACCCGAGTAGTTTTCCCAGTTAATGGCAGGGTAGTTGAAATCACCCAGTATTAAGGTGTTTAGTTGTATCTTAATATTTTCCAGTATGTTTAGAAAGGTGTAGTGAGAATCTTGGGGCATGGCGGGGGATCTGTAGCAAGCTACAATTTGGATTG
>NC_056735.1:160343226-160365726 GCF_019279795.1 Protopterus annectens
ATTTTGCTACCAGAAATTCCCATTGCCCTGTCAAGTTGTAGCACTATCTAAGACAGAAATGTATCAAGGGGGTATAGTGGATATGGTTAGTAAAACAAACAAAAAAAAAAACATTATATCAAGATACAAGCCAACTAAAGAGTCAGTCAGTGAAATCTGTCAGAAAAATGTCCTCTGCTAAGTTATACAGGGGTATTATCGGGTTTCCGATCATAATTTATTTTGTGCTCGTGACATCCATTTCAAGAACACATAAGAATGGCTGAAGACACCCGTCATAGAAACAAAGGCTAAGATTGCAAGTGTTTTAAAGCATTCAAAACTATAAAACATTTAGCTCTGCCACGCAGACAGTGTTTTCCCACTGAGAAACTCATGGCTGAAAAAGCTGTTGGTTGCTTCACTCTGCTACACTTTTTGTTTGAAAGTATAGCTGAATGAAGTCTCTTAACAGCTTTTAAAGCTTATTTAGTTTCTGCTTCTCTTCAATGGTGGTTAGTAATGGTCAATGTTATACTCTAATGAGAGAAATAATCTTAGTAGAACTTAAAGGTGCTTAATAAAAACTTGTTAAACACCTTTCTGACATCAGAAAGGTGTTTCATAAGCCTTTCGTTTTCCTGATTTCAGAGTGTAATCACAGTGTTCCATACTGGGTGGCTCAAATTATAAGTAAAGGCATGGCATCAAGATCAAAGGAAGTTACAGTGCCATTGTACACAGCCCTCATCAAGCGGATAATTGAGTACAGTGCTGCCTCCTGCATGTACCTAACCAGGCACTTACACCAACTGGAGTGGCACCAGAGAGTTCTCACTAAAAAAATACAAAGTGTAAGACACATGTCTTATGCAGATCAATAAAGGCCTTATCCCTTTACTCCGTCTTACATAATTTATTGAGAGTTGACTTATGCCTGACCTATGAGGCATTCTCCAATCCAGCCCTGATGAAAATGTTATATATTTGCAAGAAAAATTATACAAGGCTTATGCGTTCCATGGATCTGAACCTTATTTATGACTCTAACAGAACTTGCCAGAGAGACAGATTCATATCCCAAACGCTACCTCATCTATGGAATAAACTTCCCATCTTCATAAAACAAAGCCTGTCCCTCACTCTCTTCAAAAAATATTTGGATAAATGGATGAGGAACTGTAAATTCACTCCCAGGGTGCTGCCTATGTCCCTTATGGACAGATGCAGTCTGTAAAATGACTTAGGGCTTCCAACCCAAATATCCACTATACTAACACTACCCCATCCCATATCTGGGAAATAAAGATATAATACTGTCATATCCTGGGTATTAATGGTTAGGCTTGTAAAGGTGCTTGTGCATTCACTTTATCTGTTTGACATGTAGTTTTTTACTACCAGCAGATTAAAGTTATCTTATTGCTACAGCTGCTGGTCTTATTTTTTCCTTTGATATTGGTTCTGTTTGAGTCCTTGCAGCTGCTGTACCTGCAGAGGTTCTAGGTGTCTTCAGGTTTGCGTTTTCTCTGCTGTTGGCCTGTAGCACCATGGATCTCTTGCTCATATTCTAATGTTGGACTTTGTTATAAATGCTCGTTTTATGACTGGCTTCTGCTTGTTGGATTATTAGCAGGTCTTTCTTCACATTTGGATGTATTTTCCTTTATGGTTTACAAGCCCCAAGGACATTCGTGGATTGGCTTTTTCAACCAACTTTGGCAAAATCAATAGGCCCAAGGATATCCGTGGACTGGCATTCATAATAACTAGGGTAAGGGATACAGATCTTCTCTATAATATGGTCTAGTATACTTGATAGCCCCTCTTTGGATTCCTGCACTCTTTTATGCAGCTCCTTAATATTCTTGAGTGTGCAACAAGTTATATTTTTATGTTAACTACCATTACGTCAGTGCGGTGGTTTTCATTTGTACTGGACTTGGTTTGGCCATTCTGTGTATATAATACTATCAAGGCAGATGGATTAATGCTTACAGCATTTTACATCTTAGACTGGGATTAATGCATCATTTTTTGCAAAGGTTTCTTATGGGATTACACCTTCTAACTTTCGCGTCTGCCATTTTGGGACTCCCCCAGCCGAAGATATATATTTTCGGGTGACCATGGACAACAGAACAGCAGTAAAGCATTTAACATCTCCTTATTCTTCAACATTTTTTTTGGACATATAAGGGTGGACATTTATCTGGACAAGTATTCATATTGGTTAGTTCAGGTATATTTATTATGGTTGTAGTGTCTACTTACTGATGTACATGACTTTTTTTCTATTTGGCCTGACTTTGCGTGGCATTTTAGGACTCAGTTCATGACTAATGGTCCATGTTCATAATTTACAATATTAGTACAAATGGTTTACATGTGTTTTTTATATACACTATAAGCAACGTACGGTGTATAAATATGCTAATGAAGGCTTGACATTGGCCATTCTGGTTTGCTCTTTATATGTGATCAGTCATTCAAGAAGTTGCAATCTTTACTTTTGATTTTTCATAGAAGGGAGCAATTTATGTGATTTTTGTGACTTCTGATGTGCAGGGTTAATTGTTTATTCTCTGTATATGTTTAGTTACGTACTTGTTTCTAAATACATGCATATGGTGACTACAAGCGACTGTATCAGCATGCAATGTTAACTCGATTTTGACCTTGGCCAATTCGTATTTACATTTTATAAAATATTAGTCATTTTTACCGTTTTCAACAGCATATTTGACGCTACTATGGTTCTGTTTCCATTTTTTATTTATATATATATATATATATATATATATATATATATATATATATATTTGCTGTTAGTCGGGGATTATTTTAGGCAAACAAATGCTACGGTTAAGGGCTTTGTAGTATTTCTACCAGTGGAAGTGCTTGGTATTGCTGTCCTTTCGGGGCATTGATTGTTCTTACTCCCCATATTATTGGCTACATTTTTATTTAATCTTTTCCATTTTGCTGACTACCTCTGAATTTCTGGCACACATTTATATTGTGATCATACTGATATTTTGGCAAATAATTTTCATTTGGCAATATAGACTGGTTCATACTTAACTTCATAAGAGGTATAGACACAGCGTAATTTCACTATAGGCTGGTATTGTCTAACCCTTTTTTATTTTGTATTTTGTATCACAGGCAGGATCAGACACAGCTTTATTAGAGGTATAGACACAGCATAGTTTCACTATAGACTGTTATTGTCTAACCTTTTTGCACCACTAAATTGTCAATTTTCGATAAGCAAGCCTTGATTATCACATCAATGGTATTATGATATGCTGGTCCATGTAAGTGTGACAGCCATTTTAGTGCCAAAATTCAGTATTGGTCACATTTTTAATTTTCCAATCATTTATTATTGTCTCTGTGTGCCTCATATATCTTTGTAGGTTTTCAGAAAAAAATGGAAATTTCTCAGCTTTTACGAGGCGTAGCCTCTGATCGTGATGACCTGGCTATATTTAGCCTAATTCCAGGTAATTCAGGGGAATTAGGGGCATTTTCTTTACCCCCTGAGGACAGCTGTGAGGTATTATTTTCTAAATTGAACAAACTGAATCGGACACTATGCAGCAGTGTTTGGCACTATAAACTTTTTAAGGCCTACATGGCTAAGAATATCACCCCCAGAGGCCTTAGAATTAATACACAACCCCTAGTAAGCAGCCCTGATGATATTCTACTCAACGCATGGGCTGATGCCCAACATAAAGCCACTATGGAATTTGTTCAGATTCTTACTGTACATTTTGAACGGACCATTGATTCAGAAATTATCAATGTCATGAAGTTAGGTGAAGAACTTATCAGATTTGAGGGCCAACCTGAATACACTTCTTGCTTTAAAGCATTAAGTACTGATTTATTGAAACTTGAGGAACCATTAAAGGAAAGGAAGAGGAAGAAATTCCTCAGAGACCTGGCCGACTATGAAAGGGGTGACCCTTTTAATAGGGATAAAACAAAGAGGGTACGTTTTGTACAGCAACCTAAAAATTTGGCCAAGAGAAAACAGCCATGTTCCATCCTCAAATGATCATCAGTCTCTGGTCCGGACACCACTGGGGAAGATTCCTCCTCCAGTTATGAACCAGATATCTCTGGTTCTATAGGCTCAGCAGCTCACAAACGTACTAACACTAGTGTCCCTTTAGGACCAAATGCAGAAGGGGAGGGTGGAAACATCAACAGGGTAGATGACATGCAGACATTGTTGAGAATGATAACCATGAAACAATAAATGTATTCAATATCTCTTCCTGTACCCTTACTGAAGCTGAGATTAAAATACTCAATAAAGGTCTTTCATTCATCCCTGGTTTCTTTGTGTCCGAGGACAGTTTTGTGGATGATGTGTTGAGATTTTGTAGAAATTTGACTTTAAAAATATTTTTTCAAGGTAAAGAAACTACCAATGTGCAACAGGAATTTAGATATCATAGCTCGACTTTCATGCCACCTATGTATCATACTGTCTCTTTATTCCAGAAATCAGTACTCAAAGATCTACACTTCCATGCCAAGGAAACCAGGGTGAAACCAAACAACATATTCAGGGCAGAAATGGAGGTGATTTCACGATTGGCCAATAACCATCAGCTAGTTATATCAATGGCTGACAAAGGGGATGCTGTTGTGGTCCAAGATTGGACTCAATATGACAATGAGGCAAATAAACAACTTTTGGATGGCCAGTATTATTCACATTTGACTATTGACCCTACTCCACTTTTTAAGAAACAAATTGATGAATTTTTACTATCAGTTAAAAATGAAGGGATAATTTCACAAACCACCTTACAACATCTTACTGTGAATGAACTGACACATCAATATATATATTTTTTGCCTAAAATACACAAAGATGCAACCAACCCCCCCAGGCAGACCCATTGTTTCAGGTAGGAATTCGTTAATGAAACCACTCTCCATCTTCTTAACCAGAAACCTCAGGCCCCTTCTGAAATGGGTATGTGCCTGTATACAGGATACCACGCAGTTCCTGAGGTTAATTTCGGACACACAGTTGGAACCAAGTTGGTTGCTCTATACACTGGATGTTAAAGCACTATATACCAATATACCACATTGGGCTGGTATAGAAGCGCTTGAACATTGATTATACAAATCCGAACTTTCAACACTTTTCTTATTATCCTTTGTGAACATGTTCTTACCAAAAATGTCTTTTTCTATTAAGGTGAATGTTTTCTTCAGAACAAGGGCACAGCCATGGACACTTCATTTGCGCCAATTTATGCTAATTTATTAATGGCTTATGTGGAAGAGCATATTATCTATGACCCGTTACACAAGCTTTACTTTGATGAAATAGATATTTGGAGGAGGTATTTGGATGATTGCTGGTTGGTGTGGCATTCGGATGTTGAATATCTATATGAGTTTGTAGATTATCTCAATGAAAACAGATGGGGTATCGAATTTATGGTGAATTATGACCTCAATAACATCATCTTTTTGGATGTTAACATAAGTGGAAATATTGACAACACTCCTTCCACTCAGGTTCACCGTAAATTCCCCCAATACAATTCCCTCCTCCATGCCACCAGCTTTCATCCCCCTCATGTTTGTCATAATATTCCAAAATCTCAGTTTATTCATGGTAAATGTATCTGTTCCAAAGCAGAAACTTATAATACTTACAAAAGAGATTCAAAGATAGGGGCTATGGGGCTGGTTATTTATACCGGGAGTCCAATATGGTTGATGGTATGGCCAGGAATGAACTTCTCCAACATAAAGACAAACATAATAATGATGGTTCTGCAATTCGTTTCATCATTACATATGGCAGAAACACTGATTCATGAATTCACAGTGTTAATCGCCACTGGAATATGCTGTTGGTGGACTAAATGCTTTTTGCTATTTTACCAGCTAGATGCTCTTTCACATTCAAGAAAGGCAAAAACATTTTTTAATCACTATAAGCATTCCCTGCCTGATATGCCATTGTCACAAACAACTCTTCAAGGGGACAGGTTAGTGGGTTGTTTCCCCTGTGGACATTGTTCGTACTGTCCCAGGTTTGTCAAATCCAAATCATTTACAAGTCAGAACACCAGCCAGGTTTTTGATATATCATTTTATGCCAATTGCCAATCTGACTGGGTCATATATTTGGCCACATGCCAATGTTCGGCATTTTCTGTGGGACAAACCTCACGTCCTGCAAAATTTAGGGTGGGGGAACATCTTAGTGAAATCAGAAATGGTAAAATGACTAATACATTGTATAAACATACTCTTTTACATCTAAGTGCTTCTTTTAATTTTATAATTATTGACAGAATCAGAGCTCCTAGATCCAACAAAATGGGCTGGCATAATATTTTGCACAAGATAGAGAAGAAATGGATCATTAAACTTGTGGGATTATTCCCTCCTGGACTTAACGAGCATTTATAATTAATGGTCCTGATTGATTGATTGATTGATTGTATTAACATTATGTAAAGAGTGTACTACATTTCAATATCTTTGCACTAATGAAGGCACTGTAATCAATTGCCGAAACCGGTTTGTGTGTGCATTCACTTTATCTGTTTGACATGTAGTTTTTACTACCAACAGATTAAAGTTATCCTGTTGCTACAGCTGCTGGTCTTATTTTTTCCTTTGCTTGTGTCATTAGCCTAGTAATTACCTATGAACCTATGAACTTATGCTCTATGTTAGAGTTATGTACAGCTGGAGAAATCGACTTCTATAACTGTGCAAAAACGTTATCCTTTACTCAGAGATGTTGTATGAGTCGTATGGAATGACTCAGTTAGTTACAGTTAACATTTGATCATTTTCATTCTTGAATACCTTCATTATACAAATATTAACCCATTTTACTGTTTACCAGTTTTAGTAGTCTGTTTTACATGTTTTTTTTTTAATTTGTTGTTTTCCCGTATTGTTTTATTGATGGTTTATTAATTTTGTATAGTGCTTGGACAGAGGTCCTTTAATACAGTTGGAGATGAAGTTGATTAAATCCTCATTCTAAGCAACTGAATGCTTAACACTCATTCCAGAACAAGTTTGACCCATGGATTTACTAACATATGTGTACACATCATGCTATGCTGACACAATTTTTTCAGGCTAGCCAACACATTTCGTTCAGGTTTGCACAATGAACAGTAGTGTTCATCAAATATGCAAGCCACTAAGCAAGGCAATACATTCAACACTACCTGTTCATATAAAACAAAACAAATATGGTAGGAGCGATACACAGTAGAGCCACCAAAAGTTCATTTAACGTCCCTGAAACTTCAATAGTCCAATTGTACAGTATAAATGTAAAAATACCGTAACAGAACAAAAGCGACTCGTTCAGTACAAGGACGATTTATTTTAAAACAATAAACAGATGCAGGTCAGCGCTTTCACCATACGGCTTCTTCAGACCTATCAAAATTCAAAACTCTTCCAGTTTAAATGAAACAACTGGTGGGAAAAACTTCCTCTCTTAAAGTGCCAACTCAGAAAAAAACATATAAACAACATCTCTAACACATTGAGTCATAAATACAGACTCTTATACATATTAAAAATATATAAAAAAAATATATATATACTTAAAATCTATCACTATGACCTATTTATATACATATTTAATCAAGACATATAATAATATAAAAACCTATCATGTATAAAAACCTGATATATCATGTCTAAAATGGTAAAATAGAAGTATATGTAACTAAACACACTTTTTAAGAAGACATCCATTCAAAATGAAGGCATACAATATAGGCACTGATATAAGACATTAATCTTCATTGTATTAATACAGTCCTAAAATGTTCTCAGCCTCCTTGATTTGAGAAAAGGTTTGATCGGAACTCTGCCATTAAGACCTGGATCTAAATCAGATCTCAATCTCATGATCCATATACTTTCTCTGGTTTCAATATATGTCCTGATATCACCCCCTCTTAGTCCTGCATGAACTTTCTCAACTATCCTAAATCTAAAAGTATGGTTTCCTCCATTCTCTGCCACATGCTTAGCTAGGGCATTGACTTTAGAGGCAATCCTGATGTTATACATATGTTCACGCATCCTATCCCTTAGACACATGTTGGTTTTCCCTATATAAAACATATTACAAGTGTCACAGCAAGCTAAATAAACAATATCTGTGGACATACAATCCCCTCTAACTCTAAACGTATAAGACCTCATGTTACTAGGATGTAAAAAAGTAGGATCAGAATCAATCAAACGACAGAAATTACAATGGCCACATGGCAATGTACCATAAGGTGACACTATCTCACTTCCTGGTGTCCCACGAGGGTAACATAATAGCCTCTTAAGGTTCCTTTTATTCTTATAAATAAACCTAGGGGCTGAACCCACAATTTCCTTAACTACTGGGTCTACAGACAAAATATCCCAGTGAATTCTTATAACATCCTTAATTCTACCTACATCTTTGGTATAAAATATGGGACATACCACTTTATCATACTGAGTACCATAAAAGTTTATGTTCAAGATGCCTAGTTTTTTGAGATCAGTGTCCTTCTACAGACGTTTTGTAGATGACCTCTTTTTATTGTGGAAAGGGTCATTGGATGATTTGGAATTATTTGTTGAAGCAATGAACTCTTTTACTGGATATCTCAAATTTAGTTTTGAATATTCTATGGAGAAGATACCATTTTTAGATATTTATGTTAAGAAGTTGGATAATGGCCTGATAAATACAGGGCTTTATAGGAAACCATGCCATAGAAATGTATTATTGCATCGTCATAGCATGCACCCAGGATACATTTATAGAAATATTGTTAGGGGGCAGGCAATGAGGATGTCTAGGTACAACCCCACTGACTCTGGATTTAATAATGAGTTGGATGATCTGTACAAGAGATTTTTGGAATGTGGTTATAGTGTTAGTGACATAGATAATGGAATGGCAGGTAAAGATATACTTAGATATGGGGCAGCAGCTCCATACTTCTCTAGTAATATGGAGAATGTTAGCAATTCTAGACATGGATTAGCTCCAAGAAGAGCTCAATATGATAAAGTGGTATGTCCCATATTTTATACCAAAGATGTTGGTAGAATTAAGGATGTTATAAGAATTCACTGGGATATTTTGTCTGTAGACCCAGTAGTTAAGGAAATTGTGGGTTCAGCCCCTAGGTTTATTTATAAGAATAAAAGGAACCTTAAGAGGCTATTATGTTACCCTCGTGGGACACCAGGAAGTGAGATAGTGTCACCTTATGGCACATTGCCATGTGGCCATTGTAATTTCTGTCATTTGATTGATTCTGATCCTACTTTTTTACATCCTAGTAACATGAGGTCTTATACGTTTAGAGTTAGAGGGGATTGTATGTCCACAGATATTGTTTATTTAGCTTGCTGTGACACTTGTAATATGTTTTATATAGGGAAAACCAACAGGTGTCTAAGGGATAGGATGCGTGAACATATGTATAACATCAGGATTGCCTCTAAAGTCAATGCCCTAGCTAAGCATGTGGCAGAGAATGGAGGAAACCATACTTTTAGATTTAGGATAGTTGAGAAAGTTCATGCAGGACTAAGAGGGGGTGATATCAGGACATACACTGAAACCAGAGAAAGTATACGGATCATGAGATTGAGGTCTGATTTAAATCCAGGTCTTAATGGCAGAGTTCCGATCAAACCTTTTCTCAAATCAAGGAGGTTGAGAACATTTTAGGACTGTATTAATACAATGAAGATTAATGTCTTATATCAGTGCCTATATTATATGCTTTCATTTTGAATGGATGTCTTCTTAATAAGTGTGTTTAGTTACATATACTTCTATTTTACCATTTTAGACATGATATATCAGGTTTTTATACATGATAGGTTTTTAATATTATTATATTATTATATGTCTTGATTAAATATGTATATAAATAGGTCATAGTGATAGATTTTAAGTATATATATATATATATATATATATATATATATATATATATATATTTTATATATTTTTAATATGTATAAGAGTCTGTATTTATGACTCAATGTGTTAGAGATGTTGTTTATATGTTTTTTCTGAGTTGGCACTTTAAGCGAGGAAGTTTTTCCCACCAGTTGTTTGATTTAAACTGGATGAGTTTTGAATTTTGATAGGTGTGAAGAAGCCATATGGTGAAAGCACTAACCTGCATCTGTTTATTGTTTTAAAATAAATCGTCCTTGTACTGAATGAGTCGCTTTTGTTCTGTTACAGTATTTTTACATTTATACTGTACAATTGGACTATTGAAGTTTCGGGGACATTAAATGAACTTTTGGTGGATCTACTGTGTATCGCTCCTACCATATTTGTTTTGTTTTATATTTATATGCGTGGCTTTTTTGGTGGGAGCGTTTACTCCATGTGGGCATCATATTGAAGAAACTACCTGTTCATAGGCAAAACACCAGCTAGCTGGCAAGTTCAAGTGCAGAGAGGCTCAAGCACACAATATAAATAACAACTTGTAAATACATGCAAGCCCATTAAGCAAGCATGTGTGGACAGCTCAATACAACGTAAGGGCAACTTGAAGTACACAATTAAGAGCTAGGGGAGGTTAACGAGGAACATGTAGGTATATACAAGTGGATTCATGTACAAACAACAGTAACTAAATTGATTATTAACTATAGAAGTAATCTGTTCCACTTGGGACACCGTAATCATCATCAAGTCTGTTTTTCCCATTTTCTAACTGGGGTCAGGGTGCTGTATCAACTGTTATCATCTCTCTTGATCCAATGCCACTCTACTACTTTCTTTGGCAGTCATGCCTGAGTGTTGCAGGTCTTTTTTCACACAATGCATTCATTTCTTTGCTGGATGCCCTCATTTCCTCCTGCCTTTTTCCTGTCTGCCCCAAATCTTCACCAGATTTGTCTTCTGCTGTTCTGCATTATGTGCCCAAACCACTGTAATCTGTTCTCTTTGGCTTTCCCTGCAGTTGGACCTATTTTGCTTTCTGCCCTGATGTCCTAATTTCTTCATCTATCCCATAGTGTTTATCCTACTACCCATCTCAGGCACTTCGTCTCCATCACCTCTAGCTTCTTTAACTGCTCTGCCTTTACTGCCCAGGTTTCTGTACCATACAGTAGCACTAGTTGCAGTGCTGTTTTGTACACCTTGCTTTTCATCTTCGTTGGTATTCTGTCATACACCACCTCTGTCACTCTGTGCTAGTTGACTGCAGCCCCTCTGATTCTATCTTTAACCTTCTCATTCATACTTCACTTCTCCTCAACCACCCCTCCCAGATACTTAAAGCTGCTAGCCTGTTCCACTATTTCCCTTCTGTTTCAATTCTCAAGTTCTTCTGATTTCCCCATTTGCTACCATTACAACTGTCTTATCTATACTCAGTTTCATCCTATGTGCCTTTAGTTTTGCATTCCATTCCCCTATTCTTTGCTGAATGTCTTGCTCAGAGTCTGCCTGTAATGCCACATTATCTGTTTACAGCATCTTTGTTGATCTGACCCCTCCTGTTTGCTAAAGTAGACACGTCTACATAATAAAAAGGAAATGGTGACAAAAGGATATGAGAGGGGCACAGCTCCAGTGTAACAAAGGGAGTAAATGTGATACATATAAAATTAATTTAAATTGCAGAGGCGAAATAACCATTAGCAAGGAAAGTCAATACATGAGGTGATATTGTATATACTGCAGGTAGAACACATCAGGTGTGTATCCATAAAGTTAAATGTTGCAACAAACATTATGCTGTTGGCTCCACCTGTCATGTAAAACAATTGTACTGAACTCTAAACCCGTTGACCTATGCATGCCGGAAAGGGTCTTTGTATTTGTCATTTTTTGCACTTGTAACCATAGAAAGGTTATTGTAAAGTTAAAATTGTCTTAAAGCATATGTTGGATATGAATGTAAATTACACCATAGTTAATGCAGTTATAAAATACACTGTACATTTTCCACTATACATTTCCTGAGACATGCTCAGAAAAATGGTATACTCACATGATTGCATTCAACATGTCTAGCTACACCAATGTGTAGGTTTAAGGGCCTACTCTGCCATTTGTGATGCATGCTGTGCTAATACTTAAAGGTAATGAATTACATCCACATGATGATATTACAAGATACGTACAGGTTAAACAATTAGAAGCCTTTCATTGTCTTATATTAGGAAAGAAACTATAATTAAGTTGTAGTTGCAATGTACACACATGTGACAATGTGGAAAAATTGAGAAGAATCACTGACACCTATGAAATTGTTCCAACAATAGTATTAATACAGGAAAATGCATTTGTAGCAGCCACCTGCATGTTGTGAATGGCAAAGTGTGACTGTTCATATGCTGGGTATCTATATAATGAAATCCAGACTGGCATGACAGATTTATAGAACTGTCACTTTGACCAGCATCAACACAGAATAATGATCTGTTCTACTTACTTACACTTGTCTAACTATAGCAGATGTGAGATGTACATATTTGCAAAATTAATTATGGTCAAGTGACATATATTAACATGCACATAAATCATGGTAAAACTCATGTGAACTCAGTCGCTGACAACTTGGTTGGGTCTGTAGGAATGTCATTTTGTATATCACTAAGCAGAGGATGTATGTATGTCTGTAACACAAATGGGTAGATCGCCCAGACAAGACTTAGGCAAAACAAAATTACATACCAGCATTATGGTATAATGTCAGCAAGAAACTATGATCCCTCATTAAATCATCCAAGGCTCGTTTCGAAAGAAAAAATTGCCAATGACTCCAAAGATAACCACAAAGCATTCTTTAGCTATGTTAAGAACCTAAGTGGAAACTCTCAGACCTGCTCTGAGTTAGTGCAGAATGGCACAAAATACACTGAACCGACTGATATTGCCAACATTCTGGCAGACAGGTTTAGTGCAAACTTCACACCCCTCTCACCCCCTAAAGGGCCCATAACCATACCAGAAGAGTGTAGGGCCCCGTCAATCACCGATATACAGGTTAAAACAGCCCTATCCAAAGCCAAAAACACAGCTTCAATGGGACAGGACGGTGTTCCAGGCTGTGTCTTGCAAGAACTCCAAAATGAACTAACTCACCTAAACACACTGTTCAAACTCAGCCTCTCTACAGGCTACGTACCCACGGAGTGGTGCACAGCAACAGTTATCCCGCTTCACAAAGGTGGAGCCACAATGGACCCCGGGAACTATCGCCCTATAAGCCTGACTAGCCTGGTCTGCAAGGCTATGGAATGCATCATCATGGAGCTCATTAACAGAAACATTGGGAACCCCCAAACCTTGGACCCTACCCAGTTTGGCTTTGTTAAGGGCAGATCATGCCTCCTAAATCTGGTGGACTTCTTTGAGAGAGTTACCAAGGCATTAGACGAGGGAAAAGAGGTCCACACAGCCTACCTAGACCTTGCAAAGGCTTTCAACACCATTCCCCATTCTAGTATTATAGACAAGCTCACCAGCTTAAACATAAACCCCTACGTCACGAGATGGGTTGCCAACTGGCTCATGGATAGAACCCACATGGTGAGAGTTGTAGGCTCTATGTCTGACTCTAAACTGGTTATAAGTGGCATCCTAAAGTAACAATGGTGTTACTGCCAAATGCAAGATATGTACAAAGATATCACAACTTAAAAAGTTTAATGAATAAAGCTTTCGGGTCTACACCCTTCATCAGTATAACACTACAACAATACTATTACATTTAAATAGGAGACATCATCAAATCACATGCTTCAGCCCATCCCTAATCAAACACACAAAGAAATTTAAAGAAACAGCACTATAGGTATAACCTATGTGTTATAAATATTAAAAACAAAATATAAAAAACTTACTATCATAGTAATGGTCTAACAGACTCTATACATCTAAGTGTAATATAATAATATACACACATATATATAATTAATTTACTCATATCTAAAATATGCAATACAAATTGCAGTATAAATGCAATAATTGCAATAAATATAATAAAAGAATTTTATATAGAAACAATATGATATACTCATCTAAATTTACATACATAATTAACTAAAGAATATATACAAAAGTATAGCCATAAATTTATAACCTTTCTCTTTGTTTTTTAACTAATATTGGTTTCAGACTAACAGCATTATTTAACCCAGGAGACATCTGCCTGAAGTCTAATAATCCATTCTAACTCTTTCAGTTCTAGGAAATTATTAATATCTCCTTCCTTAGACTAATATTTACTACAGCTAATACTCTAAATTTAAATACATGATTTTCACCTTTTCTATAATATGTTTGCTTAAAGCATTCGTTACTATTCTCCTCCTGATTTCTGATTTATGTTCTGTTATTCTCTCTTTAAGCTTTCTAATAGTTTTACCCACATAAAATGAAGAGCATGATACACATGTAGCCAAATATACCACCCTTTCTTCATTACAAGTTGTTAACATGGTCATTCTAATAATTTCTCCATTAGTAGGATGTTCAAAAAAATCACCACCTTCAAATAAATCATTACAGCAAGAGCAGTTATAACATTTCCTTATTCCCATCAATTTATTAGTCTTAGGCTTAGTGTGGAAGTCTTTATAACATAATTTCTGTTTTAAAGTTTCGGCACTTCTATATGAAAAACTAGGTTTATCACCTATTATGGATCTCATTTCAGGCATGGCTAATAAAATCGGCCAATTCTTTTCTATTATAGCACTTACATTACATGTATTTAAATTATATGTAGTCAGATATCAAGTTAACTTTATATCTTTACACAAATTGTCTCTCCTCATCATTATACCTCCTAGCAGTATTGGTTTAAATTTTGTCTCTCTCATTTTTTACTTCACATAATGCTTTATCAATAAGTTGCTTTGGGTAACCACTCCTTTCAAAATCTTTCGCCATACTTTCAGTTTGTTCATTAAAGTTAAGCTCATCAGTATTTAACTTACTTAGCCTAATAAATTGTGCTTTAAGAACTCCTCTAAATATATGGGGTGCATGCATGCTATCCTTACTTATGTATCTCAGTGAGTCAACATCTTTTTTATATACTTTAGATTCCAATTTGCTATTACTCTTAAATAATGTTACATCTAAAAAACGAATGTTATCACAAGATGCTGTCATTTTAAACCTTAGAAAGTCCGTTGACTCATTCATGTATTGCAGATAATTTTCCAACTCTGAATGGGAACCTTTCCACAATAAAAAACAGTCGTCTACAAACCTTTTATAAAAGACGACTTTCTCATTCATATAATTGAGTTTGTTTAGTATTACCTCCTTCTCCCATTCATATAGCACTAAGTTGGCATAAGTGCTTGCCACTGGTGTGCCCATTGCAACGCCCGTAAGTTGCATAAACAGTTTCCCATCAAAAATAAAAACATTATGTGTTAAAACTACTTCTAGAAGAGCACATATTGTTTCAATCTCCCTCCCATGCATTTTTATCTCATTGTTTAAAAAATTCCGTATTGCATTCACTCCATAGTCATTCGGAATCACAGTGAACAAGGACGTAATATCTAAAGTGGCCATGATATATTCATCCACTTCTTCTTCTTCTTCTTCTTCTTTCGGCTTTTCCCGGTTAGGGGTCGCCACAGCGGATCACCTTGTCCGCACATTGAATGGCAGTGGAGTTTTACGGTGTCGAGTTGCCAGCCCGGCGCCCAACCTTCCACAGAAGGCACACTCACACGCACACCTAGGGCCAATTTAGAGTGTCCAATCCACCTGCAGCATGTCTTTGGGATGTGGGAGGAAACCGGAGCACCCGGAGGAAACCCACGCGACCACAGGGAGGACATGCAGACTCCGCACAGAAGGCACCCCAGCCGAGGATCGAACCAGAGAACCTCTTGCTGTGAGGCGGCAATGCTAACCACTGCACCACCGTGGCCGCCCATTCATCCACATTATTATCAATTTGCCACATATAGAGACTATTTAAGAAATCATTAATATCCTTCAATACAGTACTACAAACTGCTATATAGTTCCCCAACACATTTTGAAGGTACTTTGAAATGGGTTCTGTTATCCACCCACCACCTGAGATCTTCTCCTGGCCAAGAGAAGAAAATGTAGCTGTTACTCATAAAAAAACACAATATTCTGTTAATAAAAAGAAGTCTGGTCTACTTGACCAGTTGGATATTTTTGAACAACATGTAACAACGGTGGGTTCTGATCTTCATAAAAATAATTCTTTAGCGTCTCTTTCTTCAACTAATTCACTGCTTGTACCTTTAAAAGATAAAGGAACTATTCCACAGCAATCAGCTGTTGACAATGAAACTGACGTCAGAAAGAGTGACGATGTGCGTCCTAAGGTGAGGACCAACATGGCGCCTGAGGCTACAGTTACAAGCAAGAGGGTGTCACAAAAGGAAATAACTTCGTTTTCTCCCTTTCTTTTAAAGCAACCAGAGAAGGTTGCTTTACAAATACAGCAAAAGGACTCTTTTTTTATTGCAACAGCAACAACATCCAAATTTGAACGGAAAGAGAAAGAACAGCAGCCCAATGGTACACAACAAAGTGAGCAGACGCTAAAGAAAGTTGTTAGAGGTACTTTAAATTTATCTAATATTGAATTAACGGAGGCCCAGCGTTTACTTTTGAGTAAAGGGTTGAAATTTATTCCGAATATGAGAGATAATATAGTACAGGCGATACTGGACTTAAAGATGTTTCTACGAAATGTTGCACTTAAACTTATTTTTAAAAATGATAATACCTATGTGCCAGTATGCAAGAAGTCAAGTCTATTTATGCCTATTTTATGTCCCGTTCTGACTGCTTTCTCGAATATTGTTGAACGTGATTTACGTGTTTATTATAAAGGGAATGTAGTAAATAAGAGAATATATAATATTACTTATCCAGAATATTTAGGTCTAAATGAATTAAAGTTTAATGATATTATAGTGATTAAACAAGCAGACAAAGGGGGAGCAACTGTTGTTATGGAAAAGGAGTTTTATTTTACAAAAGTTTACGAAATTTTAAATGATGTTTGTACTTTTAAAGAAATCCCATATACTAACATACAAAGTATTATTGCTGAGGTGAATATGGTAATTTATGAACTGCAATTAGTGAATGACATAAGTTTGGAATTATTCAATTACTTGAGCGTTCCATGTCCAAGAATACCTCAAATTTATGGTAATCCGAAAATTCATAAAAATGTTACTAACCCACCCCTGAGACCTATTGTCTCAGGTGGTGGGTGGATAACAGAACCCATTTCAAAGTACCTTCAAAATGTGTTGGGGAACTATATAGCAGTTTGTAGTACTGTATTGAAGGATACTAATGATTTCTTAAATAGTCTCTATATGTGGCAAATTGATAATAATGTGGATGAATATATCATGGCCACTTTAGATATTACGTCCTTGTTCACTGTGATTCCGAATGACTATGGAGTGAATGCAATACGGAATTTTTTAAACAACGAGATAAAAATGCATGGGAGGGAGATTGAAACAATATGTGCTCTTCTAGAAGTAGTTTTAACACATAATGTTTTTATTTTTGATGGGAAACTGTTTATGCAACTTACGGGCGTTGCAATGGGCACACCAGTGGCAAACACTTATGCCAACTTAGTGCTATATGAATGGGAGAAGGAGGTAATACTAAACAAACTCAATTATATGAATGAGAAAGTCGTCTTTTATAAAAGGTTTGTAGACTGTTTTTTATTGTGGAAAGGTTCCCATTCAGAGTTGGAAAATTATCTGCAATACATGAATGAGTCAACGGACTTTCTAAGGTTTAAAATGACAGCATCCTGTGATAACATTCGTTTTTTAGATGTAACATTATTTAAGAGTAATAGCAAATTGGAATCTAAAGTATATAAAAAAGATGTTGACTCACTGAGATACATAAGTAAGGATAGCATGCATGCACCCCATATATTTAGAGGAGTTCTTAAAGCACAATTTATTAGGCTAAGTAAGTTAAATACTGATGAGCTTAACTTTAATGAACAAACTGAAAGTATGGCGAAAGAGTTTGAAAGGAGTGGTTACCCAAAGCAACTTATTGATAAAGCATTATGTGAAGTAAAAAATGAGAGACAGACAAAATTTAAACCAATACTGCTAGGAGGTATAATGATGAGGAGAGACAATTTGTGTAAAGATATAAAGTTAACTAGATAGCTGACTACATATAATTTAAATACATGTAATGTAAGTGCTATAATAGAAAATAATTGGTCGATTTTATTAGCCATGCCTGAAATGAGATCCATAATAGGTGATAAACCTAGTTTTTCATATAGAAGTGCCGAAACTTTAAAACAGAAATTATGTTATAAAGACTTCCACACTAAGCCTAAGACTAATAAATTGATGGGAATAAGGAAATGTTATAACTGCTCTTGCTGTAATGATTTATTTGAAGGTGGTGATTTTTTTAAACATCCTACTAATGGAGAAATTATTAGAATGACCATGTTAACAACTTGTAATGAAGAAAGGGTGGTATATTTGGCTACATGTGTATCATGCTCTTCATTTTATGTGGGTAAAACTATTAGAAAGCTTAAAGAGAGAATAACAGAACATAAATCAGAAATCAGGAGGAGAGTAGTAACGAATGCTTTAAGCAAACATATTATAGAAAAAGGTGAAAATCATGTATTTAAATTTAGAGTATTAACTGTAGTAAATATTAGTCTAAGGAAGGGAGATATTAATAATTTCCTAGAACTGAAAGAGTTAGAATGGATTATTAGACTTCAGGCAGATGTCTCCCCTGGATTAAATAATGCTGTTAGTCCGAAACCAATATTAGTTAAAAAACAAAGAGAAAGGTTATAAATTTATGGCTATACTTTTGTATATATTATTTAGTTAATTATGTATGTAAATTTAGATGAGTATATCATATTGTTTCTATATAAAAATTCTTTTTATTATATTTATTGCAATTATTTCATTTATACTGCAATTTTATTGCATATTTTAGATATGAGTAAATTAATTATATATATGTGTGTATATTATTATATTACACTTAGATGTATAGAGTCTGTTAGACCATTACTATGATAGTAAGTTTTTTATATTTTGTTTTTAATATTTATAACACATAGGTTATACCTATAGTGCTGTTTCTTTAAATTTCTTTGTGTGTTTGATTAGGGATGGGCTGAAGCATGTGATTTGATGATGTCTCCTATTTAAATGTAATAGTATTGTTGTAGTGTTATACTGATGAAGGGTGTAGACCCAAAAGCTTTATTCATTAAACTTTTTAAGGTGTGATATCTTTGTATATAAGTGGCATCCCCCAGGGCTCAGTCCTAGGACCCCTCCTGTTCGGTATATAGTTCTCAGAGGTACAGGCAAGCATAGGAGGACTATAGCTGACCAAGTTTGCAGACGACTGCAAACTAGGGGCCATAATTGATTCTCCGGCTGATACAGACACCCTACAGATGGGTCTCACTGAGACAGATACCTGGTGTCAAAATCATGGCCACAAGCTAAATGCCAAAAAGTGCATAGTCATCCCCTTTGGAAAAAACAAAGTACCCACGAACTACCACATAGGTGGTAGTCCCCTAAATACAGAAAATGTAATAAGGGATCTGGGGACCCAAGTAGATAGTAATCTCTCCTTTGATAATCATATTGCCAAGGTGGTTAGAAAATCCTTCTATGTGGCCCACCTAATCACAAAAGGGTTCACATCTAGAACAAAAGAGGTTATTGTGCCTCTCTGCTCATTACTCATTAGACCCATCATAGAATACAATGCCCCATTTGGGATGTACCTTACAAGACACCTGTAACAGCTGGAAAGACCACAAAAGTACCTCACCAAGAGGATTACTGGCTTCAAACAGATGCCCTATGCAGCCCGACTCAAAAAACTCCAGCTGTACTCAGTTGCATACCCCTTACTCAGAGGTGATCTCTGCCTGACATACAAGGCCATGTCCAACCCAGAACTGATGGACATGCTCCACCAAAAAAAAAAAAACAAATTCCGGAGAGCCACACACTCTAGAGATATAAACCTCACCACAACGATAAATAGGACATGCTGGAGGGATAGATTCCTATCCCAGAGACTCCCCATGCTTTGGAACAGGATTCCAATATACATCAGGCAGAGCCCGTCACTAACACTCTTCAAGAGAAGCCTTGACGGGTGGATGGGAAACAGAAAGTTTACTCCAGGGATCACTGCAATGGCTTTGCTGGACAGTGGCACAGGGAACTAATGGGTCTGCTGGACAGAGGCACAGGGAACTAATCTAAGGGGGTGGCGAAAGCCAACACATTCTGGCTAGGCTTATAAATGCCCTTAGGCAGATAGCCTAGTACCTACCTATGAACCTATGAACCTATGTCAGTCTATAATTATTTGAGTATGATGTATCTGTGAGGTGTAATCAGTCATATTGTGTGTATCTTTCACAACTGGCACACTATACATGTTAAAATAAAAAAGGCTTCCAAATTAAACTTGAATTTAGTGTAGTATCATGTTGTACCTGACATTTAGCCTTAAAGTGAACCTTGTTCAACGCATGACTAATACCTGTGTAATGTGTGTTAGTAAGTGATCTGTTGAAGATTTGCATTGCACATATACCAACTGTACACTGGCCTGTGGCAAAAGATGTTATCCTATGCACATAAGTCAATACTGGATTGTGCGGATATTGGCAAACCCAACTTTCCAGAGGCTATTTCTGCAACTTTTTGACAAAGATGCAAAATGACAAGGACTATCTAAGAACATTGATTACTTAACGTGCTTTGTGCTAAATGGTGCATATCTAATATATTATCATTCTACTGGGCATGCTCATAAAGACGTACAGTGAGGGCTACAATAACATCGACTAACCAGCACAAGACCACAAGAAAGTATCCTAAAATAGGCCCATTCACACTTTGTGATGCTTTCGTAGCATGGCAGACATTAAGAAATTATGAATTAGGCTTCATTTCCTTTAAAGCCATATAGAGTGAACAAAATAATAAAATGTATATGTAAATCTTTGTATGAAGTCATGCAATATAGATCATTATTTTGGGGAAAATAAATAGTACCTGGCAGCATTCACTGACATACACAGCAGTTACATTTGCCTGACTCCAACATATACCGAGGTCAGATCTTAGCAAGAGGTGTATCAACCACTGACACCAGAAAAAGAAAGCCTATCTGATGAGTCATGAAGAACACACTTGAAAATAGTATATCAGTATCCTATTGTAATGGTTATTGCTTCCTTAACATGCAGTGTGTGACCTAAAAAAACAGTTGCCATGTTACTCTGCCATATCTCCACTCTTTGTCCAAGCCACTCCTGTCTGTAACAATTGTCTGACAGACCTTACCAGATTCAAACTCCTGCCTATCATGCCCCACACTCTACAGAGCTGTATAGTAACTGTGTCCTCCACAGGTGATAGCAATGGAGGGTAACAAAAATAACACACTTCAAGGTATGAACTAAGAAAGGCTTTTGATGTTCATTTATTAAATACAAATTATTCTGAGGGATCAAAAGGATAATGACTGCCTATCTAAGTACACATGCTATAGAAGTCAGTATTAACTACATGCATCATGATGGAATTCCCATCACAAGCATCCCAGAACACCTGTTTGACTGGTGTAAAATCCCTAATGTGTTGAAGGAGCTTTTGTTGGAAACAAATTGATGCAATATTGTATGTGTCACTGTGTCATGTCACTACACACACCTCATGTCGTCCTTTGCTAGAGTTGAACAGCTGCTCTGTAAGTCCACATTCTACAGAACTGTGCTTTAACCACACACACCATGGTTGAAGTCTTACACTACTGTGAGACAGAACATATTTGAAGACATGACATTACCACTGTGGTGCAAAGCAGTTGTTTGCACTAAAGTTAATGGAGGAGCCCTCTCCGACTATAATTTTACACATTAAAACTGGTGGTCGTCATTCATCCCTAGCACTGTAGTGACACACACTTACACTACTCATTCACTGCAGGTTTCGAATACCCAACTATCTAACTACACAAGTTACAGCATATTGTATGGACCACAGGAGAAATCTTACTACAAATGTGAGACAGGGTGCATTTGAAGACATGGCATCATCATAGTGTTGCAAGGCGTATGTCCAGCTTTAAATTGATTTAAAAAGAATGGTGTGATTTGTCCCAAAACCTGTTAGAGGTGCACAACCACATGTGTTGCATAATCCAGTCATCCTTGTGACTGTAAAAGGACACACATGCAGAATATTTAAAGAATGCCAGATTCAAACACATGCTCTACTACGTTCATAGGCTAGAGAACATCTTCTCATTCCCTGATGCCACAGAAGAAGGCTTAGTACAATGGTGAGATAAATCACATTTCAATAAATGGTCTCGTCAGTGTTTAATAAGCAGTTGCCTGAGTTAAA
>NC_056735.1:160368226-160438226 GCF_019279795.1 Protopterus annectens
TAAGTACTACAGTCACTACATAAATAACAACATACATGTATGTGTCATAATTGAAAGACTTCAAAAATGCATGTCAATTCAAATTAATGCATCCTATCAAATATGTGTGTACAACAGCAATAGTTTTATGATGTGCCTTATGCTTGTCATCCCATAACCACATAATGGACCAAACATGTCACTGCTGGTGAACTCATGGATGCATGCAAGAATCCTTAGGTCAACAATTAATGAGACATTATAATGTTCAATAATTGTAGACCTAATGCTGGATTTAGACACCCAATAATCCACATAGACTATTTATAGACATGATTAATAGCTGATCATACCACTAAGGAAGGCAAATGCCAGTTGCCAAAACACAGACACTTTAAGGGACAATGGAAATACTATGAAGTAAGGAAGTTTGTATACATACTTCATAGTGGTAGCTACAACTGAAACACCTCATGTGGTGTAAATTCAACTCTGCAGGCTGTTCAACATATGATAATAAATGTGTCCTCACAGTACTAACAGCATGTCTTTCCATAGTGCTGTGAGGCCAAACACAGTAGCACAAGGAGCAGTAGACTAACGCAACTAAAGACAGTTTTGCCATAAGATGTGAACTGCTATTCACAGTGAGTTACAGTTGCTGCTTCGTGCCTGACATCATGTGAAAACTGAAGAAAAGGATTGATGACACAGGTCAGGGTACAAAGAAGGAGAGAAAGAGAGATATGAAGAGAAACATAAAAACATTTTTGTTAATGGGTCATTTCTGACCATCTTTGTGGTGTGTTACTGTTAGTTTTCTTATCATAATTATTCTGTTATGCTCTGCACTGTGAAGTTTTTCCAATATGGTACAAGCTGGGGTAGGAGAGCAGAAACATGATTAAGACATAAGCAGGACAATATCAGGTTAATAACATGTAACTAGCAGTTGCACACACAATATTGATGTGAAAAAAATTTAAATAATGTTTGACATACTTCTGGATTCAAACCTTTGACACTATGCAAAAAGCAGTTTATAGACCTGAGCAATACTTGAGCATGCCACATACTTCACAAAGTTAAAATCATACATTTGAATGGACTGTGACAAAAGATTCAGACAAGTAAGAATGTAGGCATAGGCTTTATCACAGTAACATAAGGTGCACATTACATCCAGAAGCCTAATAATTATGCAAGAGTAACTGTTTGACAACAGTGATATAATTCTGTATTTCTATAGCACAGCAAGGCTATGCAGATTTGTGTGACTATAACTATGGTATTACAGTTGAAAGTAAAATGTTCAGTTTTTGCAATATGATGTAAAACACTATTTACCATCACTCAACAGTTGTACATGATGCCAAGCATTGTGCAAATGTTGAGGGCAAAAACATTTTTATGGGCCATCTATATCCATGTGTATTGTGTGTGATTCTATTTTTGACTAGATTAAACATGTTAAAAAGGGGTTGCAAGGGCAGTGGTGAAAATGAGGGAAATCAGAGGATAGGACACAGGAGGAAGAATAAATGAATGTGTAGGATTGTGCTGGGAGAGAACCATAGCTATGCAGTTCTTCACAAAATAAATGTATACTTATAACAAGAATTTGCAGACTTTGGATAGTCACCACATTAGGGCTCATTAGCAATAACTGAATAATGATGTATGGCCAGTCAGACCAAATCAAGTGCATCAAGCGAACACACATGGAAAGTAGTATGGGGTGTATTTTTTTTGTTGCATTAGTGCCCTTTTTTTCTAGAGAGAGGACTGGTGGTGGAGGGGGTTAGGAATAAGTAGGTTAGGTAATTAAGTAGGTAGGTTAGGTTAGATTAGGTAGCAAGTGCAGACATATAGGATATACAAAACAGACAGGGATGGTGATGGACACAAAAAATTGGGGAACACCATGACTGGGGTAAGGTGGGGGACATAAGTGATGCATCTGCATCCAGTTGGGGGAGGTGGTTAAGAATAAGTGGGTTAGGTAATTAAGTAGGTAGGTTAGGTTAGATTAGGTAGCAGGTACAGACATATAGGACATACAAAACAGACAGGGATGGTGATGGACACAAAAAATTGGGGAACACCATGACTAGGGGTAGGTAGGGGACTTAAGAGATGCATCTGCATCCAGCACGAGCACAGTGAAAATGTAGTCCTCGACCACAGAGCTGTCATCACTGTCTTCTGTCTCATATTGCTGGGTCAGTGCTGGACAGGGCATTGACTTTGCATCTTGATGCAGGACTTTTTCTATTCTACCAAGTCAGGCTCTGCGGCTCCTGTCCATGATGTCCTCTACCGCGCCTGTCAGCTCCTGATGGGTGACCTCCACTAATACTACTTCCTTGGGGTACCACAGCACAAGCACCCAGACTAGAGCTACCTGTTGGAACAGGTAGTGCAGGAGTCATGGAGGCATTGCTCACAGATTGGGACCCAGTTGTGCTGGGTCTCTGTGCTGCCTGTGGTAGTACAACCACAGCCACCTGTGGCGTTATGGTGGCCTGATCCTCAATAGTCAGTGTAACTCCCCATACTGTTCATTGTTTGTATGGCAGCAGCAATGTTTCCACACAGAAAAAAAAAATAAGAGACATGAGGCTGGGGATTGAAAACATATGTAATAACATCAATGCTATGTCAAATAAATATTTCAAAATATTAAAAAATATTGTATATAAATTATGTTAACCTTTGCTACATCCAAGTATTATGTGAAGGCATTAATGTGTCATAAAATACATCAATCTCACTGCTATATTATATAAATACTATGGAAACAGGTGACTATGACATATGTGATATATACATTCCAAGTAAATACATCCATTTATGGAATTGAATATTTAATGCTATTTAATATTGCAGTAATAATTTTTAGATACTACTCTACAAAAAATCTAATTGCTGCTGCTGGGAATTGAATCCACACACAGCTAAATTGATTTATTCATTGCCTAATACAATGATTAAGAGCTATTGGAGCAGGCATATATACTTGATATATATGTAAGGTATGCCTATTCAGTTGTGTGTGTGTGTGTGTGTGTGTGTGTGTGTGTGTATGTGTGTGTGTGTGTGTGTGTGTGTGTGTGTGTGTGTGTGTGTGTGTGTGTGTGTGTCTCAAGCTCATATGGACTGATGCCCTGAAATTTGGTAAAAGTAACTAAATTACAGATGCATTAGGATCTTGCTTGCATTCATACCTGAGCCATCCTTACCCTTTGCCTCTCTGAGGCATGTGAATCATTCCTGATGTGCCTTCTTGTTTTTAATAATGTCTGCATGTGGCTGTACAGAACAAAAAACAGAAGAATAAGAAACATAATGAATAAGTGTATTTCCTAGCCAGTCCATGGAATTGTATGGGCTTGTGATGGGTCTCTATACTTACACAACTCAGGGGTGTTCACAGTTCTAAATTCTACCTCTCATCAGCTCAGGAAACCCAGCTTGTGCCTCTTTATGTCACTATAATGACAACAACGTTGTTCATCAGTTCACAGAGTGCCAGTTCCACTAGTAACAGCCTTGTCCAGGCCATTCCAAGCCTTAGCTTTGTACTGATAACTGGTACAGTCATCCTAAAGAAGCCTACAGTTGTAGCACTTTACTGAAAGTGCCACAAAGATCCTGAACTCCTTTTCACAACACCTTTGGGTTCTAACCAGAGCACCATTCTCATCTCTATCTAAAATGTCTTCTGATGGACATCTAAAAACATGGCAGTGAATTGGCACCCAATTCAGATCTGACATGTACCAGCCTATGTGCATTTATGTACAGTATTGGCAACTGCATTTGTGCAATTGAAACCACACAAATGGACTGCAGAGAAATTGGGTATGATTTTTGCAAAATACACTGGAGGAGTGAAATATGCCAGCGGGATTTGGCCATGTATGATGCTTACTGTACTTACACATGTTCACCCTGAAATCCTCAAATGCTTTCGGATGCTGACATTTCAATTACATTTCAAAGGATATATTGTCACATCTAAGCATGATCTCTGTTAGGATGGATGTAACAATCTTCTGACACAGTCATATGACATGACATCAGCTCTGTTATGGTGGTAATAGTCGGTGCTGGCTAGAGGTAAAAATGGTATGAATTGAGACATACTGGGTTGATGGGGCATACAAAATATAAAAATTGACTAATACCAGCTGGGAGTTGAACCCATGACTAAAAAGAAGGCTAAACTGATAATTGTTAATGACACAGGAGAATTAGAATTTTTAAATTGTAAGGTGAGGTATAAAAATCTCAACACAAGTGGAGATCTAATTATAACAAGCCTCTTGTGTGTGACTTTCACTTGTTGTGTTACTGATGCTATATATGTACAAGCCAATAATTATTTATGTAAATCAGTTTAATATGCATTGAGTTGCATGACCTGAATAGCACATGTTGAAGTAGGTGCTATACATGCTTTACATGACATACTGTCCTACACACTTAGTAATTATATGTGTCGAATCATATTTTTAGTATAACTATTGTGCAGATTATACATGTGCAAGTATACTTGAAATTAACTATCATCATTGTTATGCTTAACATACTTTTTGCATATTCTAGTTGACTTATTTAACATTCATTACACAGAGCTGTGTTGCAAAGTTAAATTTTTAATAGTCAGTTGTACTTCACATTAAATTTCTAATAAAAATTCGGTGACACTACTTATTCTGACCCCTCATCAAACTTATAAGGAAGAACTGGATTTGAACCCTGCATTACTTAAGCTATTTCTCCAAACTTAGTGTATTAACACCTTGAGACACAGAGAAAGACGAAAGACAGGTGTAATTTCTTCAGTCAGTACTGGCTAGAGTGCTGAAGGAAGTACAACTTTGCCAGTCTCCTTTGCACTTTGGATGGCACCCTAAATTAAAATTCTGAGTTTTTGCCTTCAGACATGAACTGACACTGACTGATTGTGACTGCTGACACTTAATGATGTGCAATGCCAAGTGTCACACAAAGGCAAGAGCTAAAAAGTAAAAAAAATAAAAACAGAATAAAAAAAAACAGGAGATATCTAGCAATGAACTCAGCACCTTTGGCATTACACTGACACATTCAGTCTTCTAACGGTGTTTGTCACATGATAACTTGCATTTCTGTTACACATCATCATGCCTTCATGAAATTATGCTTCTTGAGGAAGGGGCCACACAGGAGATTACATAAGCTATTTTGTACACACCATAAACAATTAAAAATTACATATTTATGAAGAAAGTGTGTTGCTATCATGATTGCTGCTTCAGAGATATGGATAGTTCATCCAAAATATTATAAATATTTCTACATTCATCATGTTACTGATTTTATTTTATTTAATCACACTTTATTAAATATCATATTTTTTAAATTGTGCATATAAAAATGTTTTGTTACTACTAACAAAAGTTCAGGCTACAACAAATTTGTGTACGAATAGTACATTCAGAATATCACAAGTGGATTTAAACTCTGCATTATTGTTGCTGCTATACATCTTAGTGCATTAACATATTGACCCACAGAGAAAGTGACCCATTCACTACAAAGTATTGTTATCATTATGCATATGAAAGTGTATTTTTAATTAACTATGATCAGTGATATGTTTAACATAATTTCACAAATAGTATTGCACCATATTTAGTACTCATTACACAGATTTGGGTTATTCAAGTCATAATAAAAAGTATGCGGCAATACCTATTCTGACTCCTTCAGTAAAATCATCTATAAACTGGATTGGAAACCTGCATTACCTCTGCTGTTGCTCCAGATTTACTGTTAACACTATGAGCCACCATGAAAGATAATTGACTGATGCATTTTCCATAATTCATTAATGTTCACAATGTTGATGGCAGCTCACCAGTGTAAGTCTCATCTCTGCTGCTGATGACATTCCCAATTAAATTTTTGCTTTGGGAAGTGAGCCATCATTCATTGCTAGTGAGAACTGACAGTCAGTGATGTGCAATGTCAAGCTTTGTACAAAGGATGAAGTTAAAGTAAAAAAAAATAATAATAAAAAAGGAAAATTGTCTCTGTGTGATGATTTCTCAACTCTGTGGTCTCACGCCATGAAAATGATCCCTATTTTCACACAGATATCACCTTCTATAAAGTTGAACCTTGAAACCATGGCTTTAACATGAAACCTGAGAAGGTTAACAGCATGTGCCATATATAGAGAAAAGTATGTATGGCGGAGAGAAAGTAGAGGACCTACACTCACGCTCTAACATTCTAAGGCTTGACATTTATGGAGTGATATACCCATTCTCTCAAGGCTGTCCTTTGTCATTTCAGTATAAACTAAAAAAAATACATCACATCAAAAGTAAACCTATGCAACAGAATAATGTGTTTTTCCCTTACTTTAGTGAGCAGTGCTATCTTATGATACATTTGTAGAGTGATGTCATCGTGATTTGCATTTATTTAGAAATTTATTGTTTGTATGTTTTAGTTTTATGCACTTCTTATATGTTACGCATGCTTTGTACTCAAAGGCACTTTTATCTCTTTTGCGTATATCCCTAAATGCATTATAATATTCATCTCCTGCATATGTCAATGTAAACTCAAACTTGTCCCTGACATACCTGCTGTAAGTGTACATCAAAGTGGCAGGACTGTTAAACACTTAACATTTTATGCAATACTGCTAATGGTTCATAAAAATCTACTGCCAATCATTAGCGGACCGGAGTTCCACTGTGGCGACCCCTAACCGGGAAATGCCGAAAAAGATACAACAACAACTGCTAATGGTTCACACTTGCAAGCCCTTAACAAACCCCAGTTCTCAATACTCGCTCTTGTACTACTAGGACATGTGCATGGCATCATGTAAGTCCTCCCAGCATGTTTACCTGCCCAGCACTTCATGCCGATTGAGTGAATCATGAACACTAATGATATAACACCTGTTTACATATTCACCATGTACAGAATTTGCACCATATAAGCAAAACCTAGGGTTAAGAAACTTTTATCATAATAGGGATTCACCAACTTCAGATACTGCTGTTTGACTCCTGCATTACTTTTGGTCGTCTTTACTATAAATTCTGTCAAAGTATGTAATGATTCTTTACAGGTAAATAGGTATACAGTTATGATGTTATTATTTCTTCAAAAAAAATTGACCGGTGTCCTCACTTTTGCATAATCGAGCAGGTAAAGAAGGTATAGCAGTTGGTATTAGAATGATCCTCATCTAATGTTTTGTGCCTCAATAGCAGCATTTCTCTGAGGATGTCAACACATTTAAGAACTTTTTTTTATCAGCACTAGCAGTGTCAAAGTTAAATTTCAGCAAATAATATGGTAAGCCTGTTGTACACGCATGACATAAACAGAAGGGGGTTATGTCCTTGACATTTGTATTTAGTGGTGCAGAGTGGAGGGAATGGTTGTTTTGTAGTGGGTCTCTTGTTTTTCATTACTTAACTGAGTGTTGATTACAACTGGCAAATTCATTTGTATTAGGATCATTGACTTGGTTACATACAAATATTTTGTCTGCCGATATGTTCTTAGCATTGTTAACAAATGTCTGAATGCAGAAAGTAAATGTTGTGTACAGCTGTCATTTCATGCACTTCATTCATTGGTAATGCTGGTATATTTCTCAAACTAACATGTTTCTATATCCCTATTTACATCTGTTATTGCTGTGGGGAGGTGGATTTTCAATAATGTCTTACATGTATATGTATTTAATGGCCTCCTGTATAAATGCATTTTTTTTTCTGGTCAGCCCATTAGTTCATCAAGTTTTTCAGTGTTGTGTTGGACATGGAGTTGAAAAACAACCTTACATGAATAATTGCTAGTGAGTTTGACTAAAACATAAAACATTGAACAAACTCACTGGAGATTGCCATTAATTGCCACTAAAATATTCATAAAAATAATTGTAAATGTAACCAGTAGGTTATATTTGCGGTCACAAAAAGTACAACAAAAAACAGCTTTTTATATGGGATGTTTCACTCCCTAATCCCACCCATCCCCTCTCCACACACACACACACACACACACACACACACACACACACACACACACACACACACACACACACACACACACCCCTGAGGTGGGGTCTCCACCCCCACACCCCCAGAAGTTAAATACACTAATTCCAGAGTCACACAAATATGAATAAAGGGCAAAAATTGTGAATTTTTTAACAGTCAATATAATGAACTTTGACTATTACATAATTCGACAAACTGTGCCACAGTTTCACCATGTGATAAAAATGTGTACAGTGATAACTCATATAGCAGTTTTATATATATATAAATATATATATATATATATATGGGTTCATATCAGATAAACGACACGTCGTTCCATCGACAGCCGGCAGATGGACTTCAATTAACCGACACGTCAAAACAACGAAAACTAACATAAACGAAACTCACTCAACCGACAAGTCTAAACTACATACTAGCACTAAACAACGCATACCTGCAAGTACAATCACTACCACAAAAACACATGCACAACTACATACATACTCGCGCTGCTACCTACGATATACACCTCATACACTCCACATCACAACAACAATAATTAAAAAACAAAACGGATCCCCACTCCAAACACCACACACACAACACAAGCAAACCAAACTCCTACCAAAGCAACACTAAACCTGACATACACACCTATCGACAACCCTGTCCCAAACCCTAACCCTAAGGTCCATCACTCTCACACACTCACCTAACCCGAGCCCTAACCCTAACTCACTTAACCCACCCCTAACCCACAAGATATCACTACTACACACTTACCCGACCCGAGCCCTAACCCTAACTCACTTAACCCACCCCATCCCCACAGACCGTGTACATCGCACACTTACCTTACTCTCACCCTAACGTCCGTCACTACTGCATACATACACATCCCTTACACATTTCGCTTACCTCCGCGTCGGTGTCGGTTGACTGACTTTCGTTGATTTCGGTTTTCGTTCCTTTGACGTTCGGTTAACTCACGTTCGTTGGTTTCAGGTTTCGTTCCTTTCACGTTTCGGTTACTTGAAGTCCATCTGCCGGCTGTCGATGGAACGACGTGTCGTTTAACTCATAGGAACCCATATATATATATATATATATATATATATATATATATATATATGTGTGTGTGTGTGTGTGTGTGTGTGTGTGTGTGTACAGCGAGAGAGACAGAGAGAGATGGTGGGGGAATAAATGCATATTTTATAACACTTATTTACAGTTGTAAGTATTGGAGCATTCTTGTATTCCTTGTAATATATCACTATTTATGTTGTATATGTCATTCATGAGTTTCATCTGAAATTCCTGCACAGTTCAGCCATGTTTATCTGAGTGACATCCAATAATGCATATGGGGGGAATAATTTTTATTTCTTCTTTACAGGTTCATCATATATTGTGGTCTGGAAGCAGCAGCAGCACCTTGTATTAAAGGTTATTGCACATACAGATTGATGATAGCAGCAGCAACTCTTCAAAGTTTTTTCCTAAGTATGTTTGTGACACATTCAAAGGAATACTGGAAATGAGGCCAAAAGAGAGGGATATGCAAGTGGGTTCTATTTGTTCCTGGATCACTTTGCCATGTAGATTTCCTTTATTAGTATATTTCACCTACTTATGCTTCATTAGCATAGCCTGACACTTCCCTTTGTTTTGAAGATGGGACCTATATGCAGAGCTGTTTAACGAATACCTCTTAACATGCTCATAGCTGCACCTTGGTGCACATGCACACTTTGCACAAAGTGTAGGCTTTCATGAATCTGGGCCAGTGTCTAGTAAAACTCAGAAACAAAAACACTTTTACAAATTTCATGCAAAGTTCCCATCTTTCTGCTTGTTTGTAGCACTCATAAACCCTGCATCAAAATGTCCTTTTCTGTTAGTATATGCTTTCAGTTCTGTTTGCTTACAGAAATTGTTTCAGAAACTGTGCAATAAAATGCACCCTGAACCTTCCTTACCAATGTTCTTTACACCACCCCATCCATTCTATGTCTTTGTAACAAAAGAGACTCAAAATATGAAACATTTCAAGGCAATCTCACTAGGACCCCATACAGTCTCTTTGTTTGGTTTCTTCAGGTAATATATCTGCAAGTTCATTTATAGCATTCCATAAAATTCTTTTACAGAGCTATTTATTATATAGCTCTTTTTTGTCATCCAACACCTCACTCCTATTTCCTACCCATACAAATTTTGAACATTATTTTATCTTACTATACAAAAAAATACACTACAATACAATATAGAGCATATCTCTGTGGTTAAAATTATACCCCAGCTGGAAAAACTTACTTTATGAAAAGACAAAAGCTCATTATATTAGGGGTAGGTTCCAAATAATATCCAATCCAAAATGACAACAAAGGGTCTAACAGAAAATTCATATAAAACAGAACCAGAAAGTCATTGGTAAAACAAAATCCCATTTGTAAAAAAATTAGAAATGTTTCTTGATACAGGTGTCTTGGGAGATATGCAAATTACCTTATACATATAGAGATATTGAAATCTCAAGACTGCCAAGACATTGAAAAACACTGAAAAATTCAAGAGAAAAGTAGTGACTATCAAATATCACTCTTCTCATTTAGCCTTGAGTTTTGCAGGGGGAATGCTCCCCCTAGGAGATATATAAATACACACACACACACACACACACACACACACACACACACACACACACACACACCTCTAAGATCACCATTATCTTGCTGTAAAGGGAAATTGTTCCAAGGGAGAAGGTAAACCTAAATCTGTGCAGGACACCAACATCTCAAAAAAAAAGAAAAAAATTAAAGAAATAAATATATTTTTGATGAATCTTAAAATGAATGGAATTGCTTGATTGTGTTGGTCCCTATGCTAGATAGAGCCATAAAATGTTATAATGATTTTGAAAACTAAATATCTAAATTTGATACTTAACCAATGCCCAGAGTGGATGAGCTCACAGATGGGCTAGGCAAAACAAGGTTTATGACCATGCTAGATTTAACTAAGAGCACTTGCAAATTACAAATGGCAACATTCTACACCCCTGAAGGTATTTTGTGTTATACTTTTATGTTATGCCACCTTACCCTTTGGACTTCACAAAGCGTCTGTTATTTTTTAAAGGCTCATGGATGCATTTCTGAAACCTTTAGCCAAGTATTTTATTGTGTACCATAATTACATAGTAATTTTTTTCAGAACACTGAGAGACATTTATCCAAAGAACAAGCTGTACCAGACTGCTTAAGGCAGCAAAACTGACAGCTAATGCTGCCAAAAGTAAGCTTTGTATGACAGGAGCAAGCTATGTACAGAATATGATTGGGGGAGACGTAATTAAGTCCCAAAGATGTAAGACAGAGGTTAAAAAATGCTCTCTACCCAGCGCAAAACAGCAGGTAAAAACATTCTTAGGACCAACATGCTACTGCAAAAAAATTGTAAACAACTTAACTCCCATAGCCTAACTTCTAATAGGCCTTACAAAACGTGAGGTGTCTATCCAAATAAGGTGGACCATAGAAGCAGATGAGGCTTCTAATCAACTGAATGTTATCTTATGTTCAGAGTCAGTTTTGGTTTCTCCTGACTTTAATAAATGCTTTGCTGTTTACACCAATCCATCCAAAGTAGGATTGGCAGCAATGCATCCTCAGGAAGCTGGTAGTCAGGAGCACCTAGTCTGTTACCCAAACAGGAAACTAAGTAAGGTTGTGAAAACACATTTTACCTTAGGACAAGAATATCTCACTATTAAGTGGGTACAACCTTCTTTACAACATTGTTCACCCACTTCCACATATTTCACAGAGTTCCTTTCAGTTGTATGAGATCAATGAGAACAAAATGTTACATTCTAAGACCACAAAGCCAATTGTCATAATAACGGCAGCGGTAAAAGATAACATAAACATATGTTTCTTGATATGGTGAAAGTCTGGCAATCATGAACCAGTGTGGATAGGAACCAGCTTCACTTCAATAAGTTCATAGGTTCATAGGTGTTTACAAGGCTAATGACCACAAGGGCCTTTTTAAGCCTAGCCATGCATCCCAAATCTCTGACAAGTTCTGATACCATTGATAACTGTAAGCAGGGGCTTGGGAAATGAAACATTTACAAGCTAGAGCCTGGGAGATAAACCATTTACAGGTTGCCTGGGAGATGAAACATTTACAAGCTAGGGTCTGGTAGATAAACCATTTACAGGTTGCCTGTGTCCATTAGAAACATAGGTGCTAAACCAGGGATGAATTTCCTGCTCCCCATCCAATTGTCCAGGTTGCACTTGAATTGAGTTAGGGAGGAACTCTGCTTCACATGGATGGGGAGCCTGTTCCAGAGACAGGGTAATATCTATGATAGATATATACCTGTCTCGCCAGCAGGTCCTATTTATATCACAGGCAAAGTTTAAATCTTTAGAACACATAATTCTGGTGCTGTTTGTTTTGGGGATATGCAGGATGTCCATCAGAGTGGGGTCTGACAATGCCCTGTATGACAGGCATAGATCATCCCTCAAAAGCCTGTAGGAGACAGAATCCAAGGATAGAGCCTTGAGGTGGTCTGCATAGGACATTTTACTTAAGCTCTGTATTCATTTAGAGAGAAACCTCTGTGGTTGTTCCAATTGTTGGATATGCCTGGTTAGATACATACCAAAGGGAGCATTGAACTCAATGATAGGTCTGATGAATGCCAAATACAGTGGAATAATGACTTCCTTGGATTTAGATGCCATACCTTTGTTTATAAGTTGCATAACAGAGAAGGATTTCCTTACTACTATAAACATGTGATGGTCAAAGTCTACATTACTATCTATGTGAGTCCCTAAGTCCCTGACAGCTGGGTCATCTCTAATGGGTGTGTTGTCAATATGATAGTCGCCAGGGGTGGATGACTTCCCAAAGGATACTATTATGCATTTCTTAGCATTTAGTTTTAGTCCATGGCTCTGACATCAGTTGTTTGTCTGTGCCAGTAACTCTTGGAGAACATTTGTATCAGTGTAGGATTCAATGACAGCTCCTAATTTGCAATCATCTGCAAATTTAGTCAGCCAGAGACCACTGACATTGGCCTTGACTTCAGAGAAGTAAATTCCAAAAAGGAGGAGTCCAAGGACTGATGCCTGAGGGACTCCACTTGTGACTGGCCTCTTTGTAGAGGTGGACTCCCATATTCTAACTTCCTAGATCCTGTCTGTGAGCCATTTGGCTATCCATCGGGTGACATACAAGTTTGTACCTAACCTCCTGAGTTTTTCAACAATGCCTGATTAGGTAATATGTCAGATACCTTGGCCAGGTCAAGGTAGGCAGTGTGAACCATTTTGCCCTCATCCATTGCTTTGGTGACCTACTCAAAGAAGTTCACCAGGTTGGGTAGGCATGATCTGCCCTTGACAAAACCAGACTAGGTTGGGTCCAGTGTCTGGAGGTTTACTATATCACTATTGATCATTTCCATGATAATTCTTTCCATGGCTTTACATATAAGACTAGTGAGACTTATGAGTCTGTAATTTCCAGGGTCTGCAGATGGCCCACCTTTATGCAGAGAGATGACTGTTGCTGTTCTCCATTCATAAGGCACGAAGTCTGTTTGGGGGCTATAATTAAATAGCAATTCCCGAAGCCCTGATAGGTTATGTTTCATGGTATTTAGAAAGCATCCTGGGATATTGTCTGGGCCCATTGATGCAATGTTCTTGGCCTTAGAGAGATCATTAAGGACCTGTTCCATAGTGATAGCAGGGGGAGGTATATTTGATGGTATTTCATGAGGGAAAGTTGAGGGAGAGAAAAAGGTAAAACTGGAGTTGAATTTATTGGCCAGTAGATTTGCTATATCTTCTGGCTCAATATAGGTGGCTCCATTTGCAATGAGCTCTACACACAATTGTGCATTACATTTGAGGTTGTGAACATAGGTAAAGAATGCCTTGTGGTTGTCCTTGGCCTGGGAGACCACGTTCACCTAAAATTTGGCTTTGGTAGACTTTATTTGTTTTCTGAGTTGTTGGTTTAGTTTGATGAGAGGACTTTTATTCTGCTGGATGCTGCACCTCCTAAGTATTGCCATGATTTTCTTCTTTCTGTTATACAGCCTATTGACTTTGTGATTCCACCAGGATGGATTGCTTTTTGAGTTAGTTCTGTACTTCTTCCTGGTGGGTACAGCTGCCTCTATGCAGCTATTAACATGCTTGTACAGGGTTTCTGTGAACAGTTCTGCATAGGAAGCAGTGTTATCAGGGTTTATGGGGGCTTGAAATGTTGCTATCACTTAATATCAGGAGGTTAGCCTTAGAGTAGTTCCTGAATATTTCAGGTTTAGCTGTGGGTCCAGGTTTTATTTTTACTTCAAAGGAGAACATTTGTAACAGTGTGGAATTTAATAACAGCTCCTAATTTGCAATAATCTGAAAATTTAGTCAGCCAGAGACCACTGACATTGGCCTTGACTTCAGAGAAGTAAATGCCAAAAAGGAGGGGTCCAAGGACTGATGCCTGAGGGACTCCACTTGTAACTGGCCTCTTTGTAGATATTAGGGAGTCTTGACAACTGTTGGTTAATCTGGCATGGTGATGAAATATACTTATTGGAGTTTGTTCAATACCTGAATGAAAACAAGTGGGGAATTGAATTCACTCTTAATATGGACAGGCAATGGATACATTTTTTTGGATGTAACAGTTACAAGAAATAATAATAATACATTGTCATCCAAGATATTTTGTAAATATCCACAATATAATAATTTGTTGTATGCTACTAGTTTACACCCATGCCATGTTATTGAAAATATCCCAAAGTCGCAATTTTTACTGGTTAAAATAATTTGTTCTACTTTAGATAGTTATGGATATTTTGAGGAGGATCTCACACAGAGATTTTGGTTAGGGGATATCAACATAGTAATATAATGTCAGCTAAAAAGTGGGTGGCTGGTCGGGATAGTTCTGAAACACTGAAATATCATTGGCAGAGGTGTGGTGATGGAAACATCATTAAGTTTGTCACCATATATGGCAGGAATATTAACATTATTAAGGACACTATCAATCAAAATTGGAATATTTTGTTGGCCAATGAAGAACTGTCCAGTTTGCTTACAGACAAATAACATTTTTCATATCGGAGAGGGTGGATGTTGGGCTTTCACTTTAACCACTATAAATGGGGTAATAGGGGCCAAGGCATGGGACAACAGCTCACTTTGACTGGTGAGAAATTAATTGGATCATTCCTTTGTGGGCACTGTTCGTTATGTAGACATATGTCAAAAATCAAACAATTTTCCAGTAAAAACACTAGTAAAGTTTATGACATTGGGTTTTTTGTGAACTGTGGATCGAGATCTTTGCGTATTCATATGTCTGAACATTTAAGTGACATTTGGAATAAATGCACATCAAATGCCCTATATAAACATACTCTTAAACATAGTAATTTCAAATTTCATTTTATGATTATTGATAAAGTACGGGGGGACAGGACAAACAAATCAGAGTGGCATGCTATATTAAATAAAAAGGAGAGGGGTTGGATCATTAAACTTAGGGGGTTATTTTCTCCAAGGCTTAATGACCACTTATAACATGTATATTGAAATACAACCCTGATTTTGATGGTTGCTGTTGCTTTAAATGTTAATTTATCATGGTTTAAAGGTTAATTAATCATGGTATAAATGACAGTGATTTGTGCATTTGTATGTATCACTGAAAAAGGCAAAGATGCCAAAACTGGTCTGATTTCATATGGTGTTGCCACAATAAAGAATGTTGGACTTGCTTGTATTGTGCTGGCTTCATTTCTTGAGTGATATTAGTGAGGACCAGATCCAGTATGGCTGCACTCCTGGTTGGTATATTGACTATCTGGTTCAGGGAGTTTGTGTTTACAAAATCCAGTATGCTGCCCTGGTGATTTGCTATATAGGATTGGGAGTTTGTTTGGATAATAGTCCTGCCTTTTTGGGTTATGGTATTGTTTCATATGTGGATACATGAAGTTGAATATGTATTGGGGGAGGTTGTGTTTCAAATTGAAATAGTTTTGCCTATGGTTTTGGATATAGAGGTCATAGTGGCCATGATTGAAAGCCTTGATTATTATTGTTTGATGTAAGTTCTCACCTTTATTTCAGCTTGCTGTTTATTTTTGAGTATGGACATGCACTGTTGGTTCTTCTGTGTAATGTCTATGTAATGCATGCATACCTTGCTCTATGGTTGGGCTTGGGTTAGTTTTTAGAACACCACATAGCTTTTAGGGTAGATGCTTCTAGGGCTTGATTGCTTTTAGACTTTCAGTTGCATTGCCTAACCTTTATTTTGGTTTAATTGCTATAGATAATTTCAGCTAAGGCAGGCTCAAGGCATCGTGGGAAGACATGTTTTCTACCATTACCTTGAGAGTGTTGCACCCTCATGTCCAAAGACTCGTTGCCATTCCTTCAAAGTAACATATTGACGCTAAATGCTTGAAATAAAATTGTTAGGTAACTCATTTCGAACCAATCCTGTAAGGTATTTCCTTCAAGTTAGAGTCACCAGGAACTATCTAGATCTTGATATTATCATATGTCTTGTGGCACATCTGGAGATGTAACGTGCAGACTAGTCGTCATACTACCTGAGTTCTTTGAGCTGTGTAGTGGCATATCTAGTCTAGAGAACTAATACTTCATTTACTCTGCGGTGAGTGGGTATGGCCTTGTGGCGATGATCCATGAGTGTGTATGTTTGGGGGTGTTGTTTGAAAGAGTGCCATGAGTTGCTGCTGTATTTTGTGATGATAGGGGTCTTTTGGTAAATCATTGGTGTGCTGATTTTTGTGGTCTTGCTTGGAGTTGTGGTCTAGAGGTGCATTTATGCTGAGATTTGTGTGTCTTACAGATCTTTGTGGGCATGCTGCAGTATTTATAAATACTTTTCACATGGTATTTGTTTGAATTTGCCTCAGTACATGGTAATTTCTACATTGTTCAGTTGTTTGCATGGTGCAGTAAAGGTACTTCATTGCTCAGGATCCTTTTCATGAGTTGTAGTGAAATAAAAGCAATACATATCATTGGTTTGACTTTGTGGATTGTAGTCAGTGAAACTTAGCATGTCAGGATAGTCTTGGCAATCTGGTTAGTGCTTGTACAAAACATCAAGTGTCTACACTGGTATTGATGAAACAGTTGGAATTTAAAATGTCCTAAATTTCGGTTTGACAGGCTATTCACTCATGAATTTAATAAAGCACCTTAATTTAAGAAATTTATTGTGACTATTATGAAGTTACAAACTGAGTCTTAGAATCATGGCAGAAAAACAACTTCTGGATTTGTACTATTTCACAGCAGGGTGCAAAGCAATGTGGAAATCAATTCGTACAGGCTACTTACCCAAAATCAAGATTGGGCATTCATGATATGAGGGTTATTGGGTTAGATAAATACTTAATGCATTGGATTCTTGAGGAGGTTCATTAGTATAGCCGTTGCTATAAAATTATTGAGTTGCTGGTACATACCCAAAATCAGGTGATAGGTGATTTACAAAGTCCGTTGCTGATTCTAATTATTCATAAATCCCTTTGTTTTTAGTGGTAATCCCATATGGTTCTAATTTCTAAGTTAATTTCCCTGTTCCTTAGTGTAGTACAAGGCCCCTCACAATCCAATTTCACACGACTTCCACTATGTATACTAAATGCCATCCTGCTAACTTTGCTTTCCCATGATTACTCAGGTGTATATAGTTGGGCGCTAATTGCTTACAGGCAATCAGAGGTTTTGTTGGTTCATTTCTGGTCGTTGGGTCATTAGTCCCATGCTATTGTTTTGTTCCAATTGGTATTGAGTGTGGTATATGGTTCCCAAATATGGGTTATAAATGCCATGATTGGTTTCGGTCTGGGGTTTATTAGATATGTATGACTTATGGGTTTAAAGGATCTGATGTGGATTTAACCACTTGGTATGTATGGTGATTAAAGGACACTCAATTTATTATTGTTGACAGTTGGGTCTAATTTATATAGCTTAAAGCTGGTCATGTTTTCGCGTTATACATGCTAGTATGAGCTCACTTCAGGTTGGACTTCAGGTAATGATTTTTGTTAACACCTTCTAGCAGTTCCGTTAGAATTTCGATTGGCTTATTTATTTAGTTTCATTCACCTAAATTTCTTGGCTTATTGCTAGCAAATTATGCTATGAAGGGATAGCAATCTTGCAAAAGCAGGCTGTTACCATTCTCAAAGCACAGATAGTTGCACCTCGATCAACGAACTTGCCATTTTAAAACACTTAAGTATTGGCCTTTTGAAAGTAAAATGCTAGTGTTAGTAACCATCCTTGAACAATGGCCATTTCGAAGCTCTGTACATTTCTTATAACTGGAGTACACTATGGAGTTTCAATTTACTCATATGTTGGGCCATTTGAGAGATGTAACTGCAGATCCTAGCTCACACTGAACGACTTTCTCCTTTGAATGTGAGTGACATTGTCCTGATGACCCACCTATGTTGATCGCTGGCTGCGTACTCGCTTGGTCAGATGGGCGCATGTGAGTGGTCTTGTTTGAATGCATTATGGCTTGAGGGTGTTTTTAGTGTCTCTTGGGGTCTGTGTGTTTAGAAAGATTCATTTGGCTGTTTTGGTTCTTTTATGTGTTTTGATGGGTCAGAGTGTTATGTTCGATTTGTTGTTAAGTGTTTGTGGAGTTGTCAGTCATTGATATAATTTTGACATACAATGATTTTTAAATACTTGTCGTAACATATTTACATTTGCTGGGTGCAGTTATTACAATTACGTTTAGGAATAAAGGAATTCTGGAATAGCTTCCTATAGAGCTGGAATAAATTAAGAATGTCGATCTGGAATAACCTTGGTAGTATTGCATGCGAACATTAGTCCTGTTACAACTGGTAATTGGGAAATTGTTTTACGAAATTGTGCTATCATTTTAATGACCATCAATGTCGGAATTTAAGACATGCCAAATTGGGAATGATTTTTCAATAATTAGGAATAATAAAGACTTGAAAATTTAAGATTAATTTGAATTTGCATAAATAGTGGTAGAATATGGCATGGAATCAACTTTAATAGTGCTTTTACTCGAGGTAGTATCCATTGGAAACAGAATCTGTAGGGATTTATCAAAATATATGGATGGATCTATTAAAATGGTTATTGTGAAATTTAATTAAATAAAATTCTGTTTGAAGCTATGTTACCTTAATGTGCTGCTAGTAAAAATCGGTTCATGGTGTACAGAATAGAAAGTGCTCATGTTTCAGGAAATCCTGCTGCATTCTGATTTCTAAGAATCTGTTGTATTCCTTTTTCTTGTTATGTATTGGCTTTCTAATGATATGTTATTCCCGTTCCAATGGGTGTAATTCAAGGTCCATCCAAATGCAACTGTAACACCTGCTTTCAATGCGGAATTAGCTTGCCCCGAACTTTGCCCTTTCCCTGTTTGTCCAGTTGGTTTATCTTGGGTCCCAATTGGGTGGCAAATGGAGGTATGGTTCCTAGTTACTTTAGCTTTGGATCCCGTTGTTATTCTAGGCTGCCTGTGTACTTAATGCCCATTGAATGGTATTTTGGTGGCTTAGGTTCAATATTTGGAATAATTAGATCTGGGTCATATTGGATTTGTTTGGAGTGTTAAATGTTTAATCTGGTTTCCAGGGTAATGTGGACCTTTAGCTGGCATGAGAATTGGATTTTGTTTGATTTAATAGACTCCACTTATGATTCTGCAGCTGGCAATTATAGGTTTATACTTGACTTGCTTTGGTTTACTTGAACAGTTCTAACTGACAACATAGATCTCAGTGTTGATTTCTAGGGAGCATGTTTTAACTGACTGATTTTAGTAGATTTCTTGGCTTATTTGTTTGTTACTTTATTTCCAGAAACATTATTATTGGAATAAATTTTTAGTTTGAAAGCTTTAGGATGCTTAAACCTCCTTCAAGAGCATGGCTGTTCCATTTCCAGTTGAAGATATGCACCCAGAATACTCCAATTACAGCCATTATAATAACTTTTGTAATATTGACCTTTACTTGATTGGAAAAGCCTAGAGTAACATCCATGTTGAATTCAGCTCTGTGAAGTAATTTCTCTCTATAGTCATCCAGGTAATATTCCTAAACTTATACTGGTCATTTGGCCATCATTCAGGATGTAAGTGCAGACTATGCCTGTAGAAGACTGACTTGCATTCTCATGACTGGAGGGACATCTGTACACACCATCAATCTGATATGCGGTGGTGGCTAGCTTGGGTGGTCCTGCAGTGGTATTGTATGTGGGTCTTGTCTTATGCCTTTGGGTGGAGGGTTTGGTCTATGTGTACTTCAGTCTAGAAGTTGTTTGGGAGTTACTTATGTTTGGCTATCTATTTGTTTGGATGGGTTTGAGTTTTGCTTAAATGTGGTCTTGTGAGGCTTTGATTTGTGACATTGTTAAGTCTTCTCAATACTTCATTATGTCTGACATATGGTTCAGTATTTAAAATTTCATTGCATCATTCAGGTGTCAATTCACCAAGGTAGGAATAAGAAAGTTTCCAGGACACTTTTATTATCATAGCTGGTAGAATATATAAAGAATTCAGTAATTAACTTTGTGTGTGTACTGAAATATTGCAACTGGTATTGGAATTTATTGTTACAGAAATGTCACTGAAGTTTGGTTGTAACAGACTGGCAAAATTGGAATTTAAATGGTACCGAAATTAGGAGATTTAATCAATTCAAATTAAGAATTAAGCATGACGTAAACAAAATTAATTGTACTATATGTAAGTTAACAGTAGAAACACTGATGGAAAAAATTAACTGGATTTATGACATATCATTAGCTTAAATTGAAAATCTTAGGGTTAATGGTACAAACAAAAATTAATGAGGAGTTATAGCAAGAGGGTTCATGTGCATAATCAATTCATGATAATGCTGTTTTATGCTGAAACCTTGGTATGAGATGTAAGGGATTAATCGTGCAGTTGCCTAAGTACTATCAAGGAATCATGCACAGTTCCAAGGAAATCCTCTGATTGCTCTAAATGTATTTGTTAATGATCCTTTGTTTTATGGTTTATTGCTGTCCTTCAAATTTATGTCTTCCCAGCTTCCTAAATGTAACAATCGCATGCTCACAAACCTGCTACTGGAACATCATTCCAAATGAATTCTGCCCTGAATTGCCTTGACCCGGTACTTCATCCAATGGTTACTTATGGCTCCAAATGGGGGCAAAATCCCCATGGGTGGTTGGTTTCCATGGTTTCTTTTCTTGGATGACTTGCTTGGTGCGTATGTTCCCATGGATTATTGGGTGATATTATTGGTTGGCATGGTTAGGTTTCTAATATGTTTATAATGATTGGTTTCCGTATAGGTCCTTGTTGCAAGGATAATTGGTTTATTGGTGTTTGCAATGGACATTATGCATGACTTTTACTGCTTGGTTTTTTTTTGAAATGGACACTCCTTTATGTTCTGGTCTACAGGTTAATTTGAAAGGTATATGAACTTCATGTGTTTGCTTCAGCTTAAACTTTCAGTAACTAACAACCTTCAGTTTTAGGTGCAGAATTCAGGGACTGCGTTGTTTTTAGACAGCTTCATGGTTAAAGCTTTAGGACTTGTTTGTTTTTGCAATACTTTCATTTCCATGCCTTAAGTTCTTGCGAAAATGTTTTAGTAAATTTCAGTTCATTGCTGTAAGACCACCGTAAAGGCAGCATCCTTCCTTCAAGTTGAAGCTTGCACCTTGAAGACCATCCTAAAGCCATTTGAAACAACTTTTTTTAATTGACATCCTTGGAAGGTAAAGCTCATCTTAGTAAACATTTCTGTGAACTCCTTGGGAGGAAATCTTCAGTTAGATACCTCATAGCAGTATTAACTCTGTAATTGTCTTCTATCTGTGCATGTTAAGATATGTCAGTCTTAGCTGAAAGAACTGTGGCCATGATTTAGTACTAGCTGTGAGGACAGTCTGCTGGAACTCTTCTCCTACGCCGATTGAGAGGCATCGGTTGTGCTGTGACCATGACTGATGGCTTTGTGATGTGGGCTTTGTTGAGGCATTGCTGAGGGTATTTTGTGTTTGGGGTTTTTTGAGATTTTAGGTGCTTGGTTAGGATTTAGGTCTAGGCTTTGGGTTAAAGTGTTAGGTGTTCTATGGTGACTTATGCTACTGAGAGATTTGTATGTGCTTGATCTTTATTTAATTTACATTATATCTTGTTGGATTAACTGTTAAATAATTGCTACATAGTACTTACAATGATTGGATAAATAATACTACGGACTTCCCTTTTATTGATAATACTGGAGAACTATAAGAATTAGGAACGTTTTTTTGTTAAATGGGAATGTTGTCGAATTTGCTGAACTAGTTGGCAATTATCATGTGCTGAAAGTTGTTTAAGTATGGTTAGAAATGCAATTCAGGGGAATTTAATACATAGACCCTGAAAATTTAAGGATGAAGTATTTATTCAGATATTCTGAAGTTAGAAACAAATCAAGCAGCACTTACTGAAAACAAAGAATTAACTTGTGACTATTAGTGACTATGTACATCTGCAGTGGTTAGAAAAACAATGGCATGGAAACACCAACTTCTGTAGATGGGCTTTCTTTTCACCATCAGACATAGCCCTTGCAGCAATTACAAGAATATTGATGGGTTATCATGGTTACATAACCCAAAAAATTCAGTATGGAATGGGGAGTTCTATGCTAAGGAGGGTTCATTGTGGCATAGATTCTAATTTACTCATAAAATGCTGTTTTGATATGCTGTGTATACACCATATAGGTATAGCTGCAGGTGGCTAAGGTGAAATTAATCAAGTGCCAGTTGCCTGAAGTACAGTACTCCAAGGAACACAATGCCAATCACTGTTTTCCACAGGAAATCCCTGCTGATGTGATTTCTAAATGTATTCTGTTAATGATTCCCTTTGTTTCTTTGAGTTGTATATGTACATATGGGTCCCCTTCAGAATCCCAAATGTTCACTTACCCAGCTTCCAAAATGGCGAGACAAAAAGGCCGATGACCACACAACACTGATGACCCGGAACACTGACTTTCCACTCCAGGTAATTAACTGCTTGGCCACCCTGCTGAACTTTGCCCCTTTACCCCATGGTAGTGCTATCTCAGAGTTGGTATATTAGTTGGGGGGGGTGCAGCCCCCCAAATAGGGGGTGTGGGGGCAAAATCCCCCGCATGGGTGGGTTTGGTTTCCTTCGGTTTACATTTTTGCTTTGGATGACCGAGCAGTTACTTACCTGGAGTGGTAAGTCGGTGTTCCAGGACATCGGTGTTCTCATGTTGTCAGCCTTTTCATCTCGGTGATACGACTTTCGGGTAAGTGATATTTTGGTCTACTGATGTAGACACATACATACAACATACATACATATATATATATATATATATATATATATATATATATATATATATATATATATATATATATATATGTATATAGATGCTGTTGTTGTGTCTTTTGGCTTTTCCCGGTTAGGGGTCGCCACAGCGGAACTCCAGTCTGCTAATGATTGGTAGTTGATTTTTACGTGCCGGGTTACCAACCCTGACGCACAACCTTCAACGAAGGTATGCCCATTCACGCATGTCTCCACACAGAAGACGCTCTAGCTAAGAATCGAACTGGACAGCGTCTTACTGTGAGGCGACAACGCTACTGCAGCACCACCACCGCGGAGACAGCTATATATATATATATATATATATATATATATATATATATATATATATATATATTCAGGGAGGTATTGGGGTTTGCCTCCTACACCGAGAATGCAGGGAGGCTTACACCCTGAAAAAAACACTTGCAGTTAACTTTTTTGCTCTTTTGTGTTTTGAGTATTATTTTTCAATAATTCTGATGTCCAAGGTTTTGTTTCTTTACCTGGTGAAAGACTAGCAATAGCAGTTGTGAATCAGTTCTGTGTTAGGATTTAAATACATTTAAATGTATTTAACAACATTATAAGATTTGTAAGAAGGGTAGGCCTTTCTACATCTCTAGCATGAGGCTTTGACCCTCATTCCTCTTACCTAATTATTCAGTGAGGTCACATGACTTCAAAGATGAATACACTACATTTAATCTGAAAATTACAATGTGTTTGGGGTAAGAATAATAAAGTAACTTAATTACCCGGACTGTGCCTGCAAATGATCTGTTGTGATCAGAAACACCCAGAGTGTTACCAAACAGGAAACTAAGTAAAGATGTGGCAAGATGTTTTGCCATAGAACAAGAATATCTCACTATTAAGTTGGTATAAACTTCTTTACAGTATTTTTCACACATCCCCTCATATCTCATAGAGTTCCTTTCAGTAGTTTGAGATCAACTCCGGTAAACAAATTAAGTAAATAAATAGTAATGGCAATGTGGGAGGGCAAAGCCTCCCACATCTAGGAGTACCCAGCTGCCAACTTCATCATATATAAAGGCCAGATACATATGCCTTTATGTGTGCATACTATTTTCTGCATCTTTATCTGGTGTACTAGTAGTAAACAAGTATTTGGCTTCATTATGGATGTCATTTTGCCTATTGATTTTCAGTTTATTTTGTGAAGTCTTATTACATTATTACATCTTTCATACTGATCTGGTCTTTTGATTATTTCAAATGTTATTTCTTTCACTATTTTATGAATGCCATTGTAGTACTGATCTGTAATCTGTTTTATAGATTTACCACAGTATATTATGAAACAGACTATTAAACTAATCTGATCTGCTAATGAGTGATTCGGCTTCAACTTTCAGACCCTTTTTGTTACAATGTGTTTTTTTAGTCTTGCTACACCTCTTTCCTCACCTCATGGGTCAAGATAGTTTAAACTTTTCAAGTAATCTTTTCCTAGCACTCCGTCCATTTTTGCTGCAGAAACCTCCATTAGACATTTTCTGTTTTTCTGTTTTTGCAGAAGGTTTCTAATCTTGAAATCATACAAAATAGGGTGCCACAGGTGACCATGAATCTGTTATGTGAGACTGACCTTGTATTTATTATAGACTTCTAGCTGGATGATAATTTTGGTCCTCATCTGATGCCTGTGGTGCTCTCGGTTCTCTGTAATTAATCATTGTAGGTTTACACTCTCCTCTATGATTGATCAAGGTCAAAAGTGGTACTACCAGCTACGTTGAGTAAGTTATGGCAGCAAGACCAAGCTATGCTCTCCTCCTTATCTGCCATCTACCAGGATGGTTTCTTCAGGTTTTTATGGAAGATTTTCTTTTTTTACTCATTGTTAGTGTCCCTTAACGGGAAAATGAAGGGTGGCTTTAGAGTCTAAGTCAGTAACATATCCAGGGGCAGCCCATGCTATTAGACTGCCAGACTGCAGCCCCCCCCCAGCTGTAAAATTAAAATAAAAGAAAATAAAAGATAAAAAAAAAATTTAAAATTTGCGGACTTTCCCGCATGCACACTAGTCCGGACTGCTGCTGAGACAGTCTGGAGCATGCGCAGACTGTTTCAGCAGCAGTCCGGACTGGGAAACATGTAAGAGCAGAGATCCCAGAAGTCTATGCAGTTGTAACTGCATAGACTGTCACAGGAAACTCATCGGACTCGGACTGCAACATCGGCAGTCTGGAGTCTCATCAGGGGAAGATCTTGCGTGGTGGATGTGCAGACTCTCGTCGGAGGAAGATCTCGCGTGGTGGATGTGCTCCAACGGGCGAGGGGTTTGCAGCTATGGATGTATGACACAAAGGGATGGGATCTACATCGCTCCAGGTAAGACATCTATAGATGATCGCTCAAGGGGTGTGTGTGTGTGCGTACTGGTGGCTAGAACAAACTCATGGTGGTGTGGTAGGGAATACCTCAAGCTTGAACCCTGTACCTTGTATGCAGGTGTTAAAGACCTGAATTCCCTACCCACCACCATTTGTAAAAAAATTGCAGATTTTTGCCTCATATTTGATCTGATCTGTTCCTCATAATATCTGTGGTTTCTAAATATTACAATGCTTGATATTTGATGGTGCAGTGGTAGCATTGTTGCCTCACAGCAGCAGGTTCTTAGGTTTGATTCTTGGCTGGGGTGCCTTCTGTGTGGGGTCTGCATCTTCTTCCTGTGTTTGTGTGGGTTTGCTTTTGTGTCCTCCCATGTTACAAAGACATGTCTGCATTATTTCTTCCTGGGCCTCTGATGAAAATTGTTTTTTTGTTCCAAGTCAGACTGCCCTGATTAACAAATGTTAGATAAAATTGACAGGTTTCTGAATGTTTAATTCCTTACATATTTGATGGTGCAGTGGTAGCATTGTTGCCTCACAGCTATAGGTTTTCTGGTTTGATTCTTGGCTGGGGTGCCTTCTGTGTGGAGTCTGCATCCCATCCCTGTGTTTGTGTGGATTTGCTCTGGTGTCCTGCCATTTTACAAAGACGTGTCTGCAGTATTTCTCCCTGGGCCTCTGCTGAAAATTGTTTTTGTTCCGTCAGAAATAAAATTGACAGGCATTTGAATTTCAGACTTCATATTCTTCAGAAAATACATAGTAATGCAAACTAAGTTTATAAGATGAATATTTGAAATTTGTCCTTATTTTTGGGACTGTATTACCCCATTATTGGCTTTGTCCAGGTTTTTTGTGCTAAGGTTGACAGCTATGGCAAGAACTGAATTCACTGAATATGTTTGAGGGCTGTATTCCCTCATTACTGGGTTTGTACAGGTGTTTTGTGCTAAGAGGTTGGCAGCTATGGTGAGAACTTAATTCATTAAATGATAGCCATTTAAGTTTCAGTCTTCCACTCTTTCACAAAGCAGCTGATTTGGCGTAGTGGTATGTTGCTCTGACTCTTTTGCACAGGGACCTTGGCAGTAAAATGTATGGTGGTAACACAGCATTTTATTCTAGCAACTTTCCAAGATTATACAAGCAATGTTTAATGTGTCCCTGGTTTTTGGGCTTTTGACCCCCCCCCCCAATAAATTTGGCTTTTTTCAGATTTCTTGTGCTGTGAAGTTGAGATGCAGTTGAGTATTGAGTAGATTTTACAAGGAGCTGAGAGCTGCAGGGGAAGATAAGTTTAATGCTGCTTATGCTAAGTCAGCTTGCATTGTTAATAGCACAACAGGTTGTATACTTGCTTTGGATGCAGAAGGTTGTTGATTCTACTCCCACAAGGAGTGAATGCTGCCGTACTGAAAAATTAAGATACTAACTATGAGCCTGTTATCAGTTTGCCATCCATTTCCTATTGCAATATTACTAGCTTATCATTTTTAATGTAATATAGGCCATTTATTCCTCAGGGGCATCAGACACTTTATTTTTCGATGAAACCATGAAATATAAAGGTGCTTGCTAGAAGCAACCTCTTCATTAGTTACATATTTATTTAATGTGGAATTATTTAGATGACTTTTTACCTCTTCAGAGATTGTGCATATTTACTGATAATGGTGGACTGTACAATTGTGCATATTTACTGATAATGGTGGACTGTAGAATTGTGCATATTTACTGATAATGGTGGACTGTAGAAGTTTGAGTAGACTTTTATGATGTAAATGTTTGAACTGGGCAGTTTTGTCATTATGGGTGCATGCATTTTGTTTCATTGTTTACTGGAAAGATGTTCTGAATTGGGCAGTTTTGTCATTATTGGTGCATGTGTTTTGATTCATAGTTTACTGGAAAAATGCTCATAACAATAGGAAGGTGTATCAAAGAGCACATGTATGTTTCATATGCAAGAGGCCTATGATTTGAAAACAGCCCAGAATTAATCTTTATCTGCCACTGGTAAAATGTATTTTCTTTGAATGTGGGTTTCAATGCTGTTTCAATGAATGTGAGTTTCAAGGGCAGAGTTTTAATGCTAAGTTTGTTTAGCAGATGTCTTAGTGTTTGTGCTGTAAAATGCAAAATAAAACTTTCAAATGAAGTTCAAATCATCATAGAAGTAAATCAGTATGCACATTAGTGTTTATGGTAAATGGAGTGAAATAGCCAAGTAATGGATCATTGGAATGGCTGCAGGGGGAGGCTCCATTCGACCATGATTTTGTGAGGGGGAAGGGTGGCAAACTTAAAGACAGCCCCAGCTGAAGTATACCTCCCAACTGTCCAGATTTTCAAAGAATGAATAGATTTTTGCTTCTTATTTTTGGTTTGTTCCTCATAAAATTTGTGGTTTTCTGGCAAATCATTTAGGAATTAAGTCACTAAATAATGACACACTGAGTTTCAGACTTCATAACCTTCAGAAAAATGCATGCTAAAGTAAGACCTGTTGTCCTATCAACTGTCTCAGTTTATACAAGAGCAATTTTTAGTACTGTTTATATGTTCCCCCAATATATTTGGCCTTGTCCAGATTTATTGCATTAACAGGTTGAGAGGTACATACAAATAAATTGCTTTATAGAATTAGGCATAGCCAAACCTCTCAACTGTCCCTGATTTTGGCTCAAAATGTTACTCTTCCCCCTAATAATCCCTCTGCAGAATAGCAATTTTGGAAGAAAACATGAAGGGTTTACAATTAAGAAATAACTGTAATAATCAGAGTTATAGATTACTTTTATTTCAGAAACGCATGTAGATTATTTTATTTTGTCAGCTGCTCAAGTTAGCAGTATTAATATTAAAGTGTCCCTTCTTTGACAGGTTCCCAGCTGTATTGTGTGGCTATTTTATATTTTTACATCACATTTTTGGTCCATTTTTCATAACATTGTGTTTTTATTTGGTAAATTAGTGACAAATCATTAAAGACTGAAGTTAGAAAATAATGACAGACATTTGAGTTTCAGATTTCATACCATTCAAAAAATTCATACTAATGCAAGACATATTCTATTATTTTTCTAAGTTTATAAGAGCAATATTTAAAAATTGTCCTTATTTTTGGGCCTTTGTCCCACTTCTTTGTATGGCTTTGTCCAGATTTCTTCCTCTGAGGTTGAGAGGTATTACAAATGTGTCAGGGCCATCACAGTCAGCCAGAGACATTTCAAATTGTGACATACTTGTTGCACCCCACTCCCCCATGTAGTGACACTGGATGTGTCAAAGCAAGGCAAGGAGTAGTTATGCAGTGTAAATGTGCAGAGCCCCCCCCCTCATCCAAGGTAGACACAAGTACTAGAGTGGCTTTTCATATGTCCTTGATTTTTGCAGAATGGTCTGGTTTCTGTCATATTTTTTGTACTGTTGATTTATGCTTATTACTCAAAGTGCTTGTTGCTCTGTGTTTAAGTAGCAATACCTTAATGACCATCAGGTAAGCTTGGCTGAGATCGAAAGATGCAAGTAAGCTTTAATAAGCATACTGTTAAAGAATTGCCAACACTGAAAGCCTTTCTGTTGTTGCCATGTAGAGAATACTTAACTAGATAATGTATAAGCCTTGGGTATTGAAATGCATATGACAGTATTTGTAATAAAGGACAGGATTACATTATTTTAAGAAGCTCATTACACTTGGAGACTTTCAGTCATCTCTGCAGGCTTTACCCGTAAACTAAACAGAATGCCAATCGTGTGGTTCATAACCTGTACAGTAATCCTTTTAAGCAATGTATCTTGAGCTTATTTCTTGTTTGCTTTTCATTTTTTACTTTGATCATGTTTTCCCCATGAAACAAGTAGATAGTTGTGAGGCAGCAGGTCTTTTTTTGGATAAGAAACATTTTTACAAGTGGGGGCATCAGAGATTTCTACTTTCAGCATGTTACTTGATACTTTAATAAAGCTGAATATAAATTATAATTAGAACTGCAGTGCAAGAAGTGGTTTGAGTTGAGTGCTGCTTGTTTTTCTTATACTTGATTTTGACTGGCATTCCATTAATGTATTTAAAAAGTAATTTATTTTTTCATGCCTCACAACCTTTTTGTTTCCAACTAGATATTAAGCTATCATGCAGCCAATGCATTGAAATATTTTTATTCTTCTACACTTCATTTTGTCTTGATTGGACTCTCATAATGATGGTTTGGCACCCAGGGCAGTGTATTTAGTTAGTTTTTGTGGTTTTGAGCATAGCTCCTCCCCTTTCTAGTTGGCCTCACCCCTTCCCATTGACCCCACCCATTCAGCTGTCTCCTGCAGCCCCCCTTTGATTTGAAGTCACCAGCCGCCACTGAACTTATCTGTGGCTCTATTTTAGAAATTCACCTGTATTAGGAGGAATTGTGGCATTGCTCATATGGTTAATATTGTTATCCATCATCTTGGACATAATCTAGACTTGGAGCTCTTACTTGCTGTCCCCATACTGTGATGGAACTTTTCTTATGATCACATCACCACCTTATTTGGTTTGCAGCAGATTTGTTCCAGTTATATTCTCCATCTTGAACTTATTAAATGTAAGTGTTTGGAAGCCTTGACAATTAATAAAATCAATCCTGCCTTCTATCACTTCATCACTGTCCACAATTTAGATGGACCAGAATGGCTTCTTTCTCAAGGCAAACAATGTGGCTGTGATTTTTCTCTCTGTGAAAACTTGCCCCATATCAGGTAAACCACTTGTACATTACTGCCTGTGAGCCTTAACCTGACTTTCACTTCTGCCACCTTACGAGTTTATGTTGATGACTTGAGCTTAAGTGGAGATGCATATGTCTCTCTAATGACAAGCTAAGGTCTGGTGAGTACTACGCTCTATATCAGGATGAGATCTCTCATATAAAGGCACTGATCTAGGGAGATCTCTGCTGCATTGAACTGACTAAACATGTTATTTGAGTAGTCAGTAACTGAGTCTGTCTCTCCACCTGTACTGCATTTTCCTGAGAAGAATGTGAAATGGCTTTTCAGTTCTTTGCAGCAAACCTTATATTACTGTAATCGTTATCAACCCCAGCAATAAGCAGCATAGTACAATATGATACTTCTTTAGGAACTCTTTGTTTGAACTAATGTGAGTTTCAAGATCCCAATTTATAGGAATCCTTTACCTTGGTTCCAGCAGGTGACAAGTTGCCTGCAGCTTAGTCTCATGCCCGATAAGACAGACTCTTGCTTGTCATGAAAGACTCAGTCCTATGATTTGTCAAATATTTTTTTCTTCTCTGTGTGCAGGGGCTTTTCCTTCTGATTCAAGGATGTCTTGGTGTCCCCTGTCTTGAAGAAGTTTAACTTACTTCCCAGTTATCATGATTATTAATGTTCTAGCTGAAATTGTCAATTTCTGTTGATGTTATTGCAAATATTTGTCTGTTCACAGCTTCATTCTATCATACAGTTGTATGAATTTCATGATCAATTCCAGTCTGGTTATCAACCAACACATATAATGGAGACCTCCCGTCCACAGGTTTTCAGTGACCTCCTAATGGTGAAGAATCAATGGCATTATTTTATACTGATCCCTTTCATCTCTCTCAAAGTATTTAACACAGTGAACAATGAAATACTTCCTAGTCATCTAAAGTACAGCTGCGGGGTTACTGGCACTAATTAAATTGTTTATCTCCTATTTATTGGGATGCACTCATCAGACTGTATCACAGACAAACAGTTCTTCAGCTCAGTTATGTCTCACATCCTGCAAGATTTCATTCTGTGTCTTTTATTGTTCAATATGTAGATGCCACCTCTAGTTGAGAGAGGGAGGGAGGGACATGATAATAATGACAGATTCAGCTGGTGACAATCTGGAAAGTATCCAAGCATGGGTGACAAGTAATCATCAGAAGCTTAACATGTCCAGAATAGTGCTATATCTATTCATGCTATTTCAATAGATTTTTATTGTCCCTTTTCAAAATCAGCCATCATTTATGGTAGTAATAAACTAGAATTTGTAAACATGACAAGAAACCTAGATGTGGTCTTGAACACCAGATTAACAATCTGTGCCTTCCATGGACACCTCTAATTTTTCAATGTAATGTTACTCAAAGTATGAACTTTGCTGTGACATGTAGAAGAAAATGTAAAATACCACTACAGAATCAAATGCAGCTTTGACACAAAGTGGTTATGCTCACATCATTGAACCTCATGACACTAAAGGGTTAAGAATGTAGGTATCACGAAATGGCTGAAGCCAGCCTGCTTATTGGTTGCCTGTAAATCATTTTCTCCCATGCCAGTAATAATCCTTTTCACTTGGGGAGGCAGAGAGAAGCAAGCCTCAGTTTAGAGCACATAAGAAAACAAAAACATTTTATTTACTACTTCGGCTTTTTAATATGACACCATTTTGTCAGTCATTTATTTTTGTAATTTTATATTTAGTCTTATTTTTGCCTAATAAATATTTTCTGTTGTACTTCAATGTGTGATATTAAAACAACAGAATTCAGCTTCCTTTATTAAGCCAACATTTCTCTGTGTGTATTTATTTGGGTCTGTCCTGAAAGATGACCCTTCTGCCTAATGAAACTATCAGGTTAATTAAATTCACTCAGATACTTTAATAAATAAAAAGCAATATATTAAAGAAGGCCAAAGCCACAGCTGCCATTTGCTGCATAATGCAGTTCTCCCAACTTCCAAACAGAAATTAATTAAATTTTCAGAATAGGAGCTTCACACTCAGGCACCATGTTCCTTTAAGATATGATTAAGTGGATAGCACATGCTTCGCAATCTTTTTCATTAACACTTATTTCATGCTATTATTTTAACTGCTGAGAACTGCTTTTCCAGTCTGTGCTTCAGTTAATATTCCTGGATATAATCTCTCTCTGGCCACATTGCATTACCCCATTTTCATACATACCCTGATTTGTTTTTCTTCCTCATATTTCTCCATATGTCATCAGCTGTGGTCTATTAATTTCTCCATTATCTGAAAATGCATGCCACTCTTAGTTAAGTATCGTATTCCCACCTCCACATTTCAATCAAATCCCATTATTAAACAATTTTATCCTATTTTTTTACCTTCATCAATGTAATACAGTGCATGGTATAATTTTTGTATGTGAGGATACGTTTAATAGACTGTATTATTTATATTTAAGATATAATCAGTAAACAAAGATAGATTGCAGGTAAGATTTAATAGTGTTTCATATTGTAACAAACTGGAACTAAAAGATGAAAATATAGAAGTATATCAAGTAGCAGAGGATAAGTTTTGAGTACAGAATAAAAAGGTAAGGCTATGATGTCGATGAAGAAGCCAGGGTTATTGGGAGGAGTAGGATGCTGGCCAATAACGGTATTGGACATCACTAAGCAAGTCCGATTTGATTCAGGGTGATAGGATGGTAAGTTTAAGGAAAGGATAGACAGTGCCAGAATGGTGACAGAGTAATGTAATGTGATAGGTGTTTGGTATAGATCAGAGGAAGAAGTAGATGGAAATTAAGTGAAAAAAAGGGAAATTTGAAGAAAAAATCTCAGCCAGGAGAGAGAGAGAGAGAGACATGTGAACTTCCATTGACTGGTATACATGTTGTTTAAGCAGTTTTGTTTTTAAAATGTGGGGTGTTTTTCAACTAGTTTTAGTTCTTTAGGGATGTCATTCCAGATTTTTGAGATATAGTGGGAGTATAGTCAGACTCCTGCTGAACTATGTGGCCTGTTTATGTATAGTAAAATGCTGTCTCTGGAGCAGAGGTCCCTGTTTGGAAGTGTCTTTTTTCTGGTGAGTGTATACGGTTGTGTGCAGTTAAGAATTGTATGTACACTAAGTATTTGGGATAGCTCGAGCCAGTTTAGTTGCTGTAGGGCATGATAATGATGTGCCCTACTGCTGAAAATTGACGCAAAATTTGTGACTTTGTTATAGCAAGAGGTGAGTTTGGCCAAGTGTGTGGTATTTAAGTTAGTAAGGATTGGGGAGCCATACAGCAATGATGAATGTAAGTAGGCTGATGCTACTGCTTGTCTTGTGGAATCAGTAAGATATTGCTTTGCTCTCTAGAGGGAGCCTTATTTTTGTTGAGTTTTTTGATTGTTTCTAAGGTATGTTAGTCAAACTTGAGGTTTTGAACGATTGGCACCTTGCAACTTTGCTTGGGTTACTGCTTCAACTTTTGTGTTATTAGAAGATGTTATGTTGAATGATTTATTTTGTTTATGGTTTGTTTTGGGGTGAAGAGCATAAGGAGATGAATGCAGAGGGCCGCACATCTAGTTAGCATGGAGAAGTCTCATCCGTTATGTAAATTCTTTTTATTTCAGGTACCCTAATAACTTTTTTAATAAAAAAAAGTATATTATATTTTCCTGTCCTTCTCTATTTAAAAGGCGACTGTAACATAGTATTGTTTTATGTCCCACTAATGCCTTTATGTATGCCTCAAATTAGTTATTGCTGCATTATACCGATCATCATTTTTGATAAGATTAGTCAAGCTCAGATATTATTACCTAGTCATTGAACACTAATAACCAGATTAGGGTTGCAGTATTCACTCCATATTTCATATTTTCTGTTTAATATGTTAGTATAAAAGAATTTAAGATATTAGCTAGACTGTGAGCATTGTTGAACACATATTCTGTGTGTTCTCTTACTTATTACAGTTAACCCCACTACTTTTTTCTCAGCCATTCCCTTCTTAACAATCCTTCCAACACGTTCTAAACCTACCTACAAGTCTGAGTCTGATCCACCAATGTGGTTTTGCTGGAGATCCATGTTTATTCCTCAGACTAAGAAAAGAATCTCTGATGCATGACCCCCACACACACACACACACACACACACACACACACACACACACACACACACACACACACACACATGCACATACACTCAGGAATTCCATTAAATGAGTTGCAAATTACACTCAAAGTTCTGACCAGACATCTAGTTTAGCTGGATAACATTATTTACTGTATTATTCATATCTTTATATAAACTGTACATGTTGTTTTTACTTTTGTAGAGCACATTTTGCCACAGGAGAAGACCAAAATAAGCAATATTAAAGAGTTGTGTTATTTTTATATTTTATAATAGTGTTTTCTTTATTAAAACAAGTGTGGCTTGAACAAAATTCAGTTTTCTTTCTGTGTCCTTTTGAGCTACAAACTCTGTTTACTTTTCATTGCATTTCTGCACACACAGTGAAGCTGCCTTGAAATGTGTGGGAGGCGTAAATTAGTTGGAACATCAAGTGTGCATGGACAAAAATATAGACTATACAAAAATATTAGGCAGAAAATAAGGAGAGATATCGGAGAACAGCTAGGACTTGTAAAAACAAATAAAACATCAGGCCTTTATTGCCAAACTGTGATTTGCTACAAAGCTTTTTTTTTCTTTTTTAATATCCTTTTATGATCCATAACCTTTTCAACCCAGCTGCTGGTGTCCAATTCTAGATCCCATAAAAATCTATTAAATAATGTTTCCCTAGCACAAAACCTTTCAGGACTCCATCAGCCATTTATTTCTATGTAGATAAATTGCCATTTATTAGAATCCTTTGTTTCCCACTCTGGAACTGTTTGCTAAATTACACTGAAGCTTTTGTCCCGCATACAAAAGAAGAAACTATGCAGAAAGTACTTCACAGTGTTGCTGGTGCCATGCAGCTTTGCCAGCAGGGTGTCGACCTTGGGTCATTTTGGCACACTGCCACTAGATCTGGAACTTGGAGAAGGAGGTTCTTTATCTCTTAACATCTGTGACATAGCTTAAAAAGTTTACTTAATTTTTAGGGAAAATATTTCTGGGAATCAAAGCTCCTCTCTGCTGCTGTCCACATCACAGTACCAGTGTTACAAACAGAACTACAGCTGTTATGGCCTTGTGCTGCTGTTGCCATCCAAAATTCTGAGCTAGCACCAGCTAAATGGGAGGATCTGCTCACAGGTATTAACACTAGATCCATGTAATCAAAACAGAAATACATTATCGTGTTATGTTTTCAATGCAGACAGTTGTTCTAAAATTCTGAGAAAATATGAGAGAATGAATAGCAGATCTTCTATTCTGACAGGGTTTATTCCTGAAAACATCTGAAAACACTTATTTAATTTTCCTGTCAAGCACTTTTAATAATAACAGGAGTCGGTTTCAGAAAGGAAATATATGCATATTTAACCAAGAGCTTAACTGCACGGTTGATGAAACTGAAGTAATTAGCAGTCTTAGTCAAAGCAGCAGACCTGAACATACAAAGTAGGTTTAACAAAAACAGATCTGTCCACAGGCAAAACTGTCATACTTGCTTGACACTTAGGAGGGGAACGATTTGTTACCAGACACTGTGACACCCAGTTCTGTATTTATAGCTAGATCCATGCACACACACACTTTATTCATTTGTTTATTTAAAAATTAGAGACAAGGACACATTGAGTTAAGACTTTTTTCCAGGCAGGAGCTGAATAAAGAGAATCTGAAGAAGGAGAAAAGTGAGATCGCATAGCAGATAGACTAGATTTGGTACAAAATATAATTTTTAAAGTAACTGAAAAGTAGCAGTGCATATTAGCAGAAACTATCACATATTGTGCAGCATGACCATTTATAAATGCTCACCAACTAATGGTAACTGAATAACAATTACAAATACATTTGTTTCTTGCATACATCTTTGTTTAGCCAATAGACAGTCTAGTTCAGTTTTTTTAAACTTCAGTAGTAACTTCAGCATGTTAAACAGGACAAATATTCCCCTTTAACACAGAATTGAGAAACATGAATTAGATAAATAGATAACTGTCCCTTGTAGTCTTACCATATCTAAAAGAAAGTGCATTTATATCTAGGCCTTGTGTGAAAGGCCACTGTGTCTATAACTGCTCTGATGTAAGTCCCTGTATTATAGAGTAGTTTTGTAAGTAGCGTGGGATGCTCATCAAGCAAATTTGTACGACCATACAAAATGAGGAAGGTAATATTACATAGTGCATCACTTTATAGTATCCCTACCCCCAGAACTATTTCACTTATATGGACTGTAAAGCAGAGTGTCCCAGACCCAGATGCTAGTAACAAAGCAGCTAGATGTGGATTGTTGATGGTAAAGCTATCCCTGCAAAGCTGAATTTATTTTCATCAGGTTTGTCCACCCTAAATTATTTAAAATGCTGTGGGTGTAATCTTAGCTGTTGCACAGACCTCCAACAATAAGACCCTGTTAAACTCCACCAGAAGGTAAACACCATTTTTGCTACTACACACAATAATTATCAGAAGTTGCAATGCTTGGAGTTTTATCTTAGAGATATTTTTATGCTGGCCAGTAAATGTGATTGCTCAGTACATGTATGATATGCATTGTGAGTGTGTGTGTGTATATATATATATATATATATATATATATATATATATATATATATATATATATATATATATACATACACACACACACACACACACACACACACACACACACACACACATATACATGGGCATGCCTGTGTCTATCTCTGTGTCACTTCCCGAGTCCTGAAAGGACATATTTAAGTTGCTTGAAATTTCAGTTTCATTTGATATTTCTAGGTATATGTAAAGAATACTATGTTTTTCTAAGGTACCTTTGGATGGTTCCAGGATACTTAACTGTTCCTATTTTGGAGGAACATTCCTAGTTTTAGGCCTGATTTACCCCTGCACAGAATGCCCCCAATTTTTTTTATTTACCCCTTCTCACAATTTTTTGAAACCTCTCATCACATGATTTTTGAAGCTGTCGAGTACACAGAAAACTATACCATAATCAATATTTATTTATTTATTTTACATTTGTTGACCAGGCTAGTCAAATTGGATATATGTCCATTTTCAATAGAGGCCCGAGGAGAAAAGCTCCGAGAAAAGAAACAGTTTATACAAAATGCAAAAAGATACCTATACATTCAAAATACAATTAGATAACAAATACAATCATGTACAGTTGATTTTCAGCAGCAGTAAGCAAATATGGTAATACTATGAAGATAGATAACTATACATTCAAAAACAATTAGGCAACTATACATTCATGTACAACTTGTTATTTTAGCAGCAGTAAGCAAATAGGGTAACACTATGAGGATTTTTGTTTCAGTCATTTGGAGTAACATACTAGTGGCAATAATAATTTAATGAACGTAGACATATATCTTACATCTCCCTTTTTCTGAAGCAAAAATAAATGGCCATGAGTGGTGGAATTGTGTAATACAGTTGTCTACAAATTTTAGAATTGGCTGGATTCAATAAACCCTATATGCGTCATTAAAACCATGTTTGTGATGTGGAGCAACACACAGAAACTACACACACAGACACACACAGACACACACACACAGACACACACACACAGACACACACACACACACACACACACACACACACACACACACACACACACACACACACACACACACACTGTAGCGTGCAAATTTGTATTCAGTAAGCATCTCTGCACAGTTTGTGGAGCTAAGCAAACCTGGTGCACATCATGGTTGTTAATTACAGCATACACAGCTGAACTGTATGCTGATTAATCAATCAAAGATGGCAAAGCTATTCAACAAGCTATAAAACAATCATGTACACTCAGTGCATGTTTTGGCCTCGAATTCCAAAACCTATTGGAAAACCAGTGAAACTGCTCTGCACAGAAAGAATATTAGGGGCTGCTGCTGCTGCTCTTCTGCATGTGTATGTGCAACAGGTTTGAGTCTATGCTGCAGCTGCTGCTAATAGGCCTCAGCCAAGGAAAAGAAGGGTGTTTAGACCCCATTTAACATTTCATGGTCAGCATGAGGTGGAAATAGTAGACCTCTACAGGGTGGATAGAGACACACTACAGGAGCTCTGCAACTGAGCGGCCAATCTATGTGCAGTATTCTAATTTCATAGGTAGCACTTGGAGACAATAATATGCTCATTAATGTGAGTGCTTACATGCCATCTGAGCTGTTTGATACTCCATCTGTTTCATCCCAAATTTGCTGAAATATCAAGGTGGTTTACTGTGTATATTGTCGCAGAGCTGGCATTTGAATTTGAACTGTATTGTGGTATTGTATATCAAGTTGACACTACCTCTTTCTACTTCCTACACATTCTGTTCTCACAGTTCCCAATTGTCTGCCTTTCATTTCTCCTAACTGATATTTCCTCTCTCTCCCATTTTTTTTGACAGCAAGCCTACCTAAACAGGGTATTCCTTGCAGCTCAGCTCCCATAGAAATACGGAAATGCCTAGTTGCCTACCCTAACAAATTTACTAACTCTGGCACCATTCCTGACTCCGTCAGTGACCACTTTCCTGCATTTGCCCTCCACTCAACCTCCTCCTCCCTACACCAACACCACTACATACACACACGTAACATCAGTAATTTCAACCCCAACATATTCTCAAACTCCCTCAAACAAATGAATTGGAATAGCCAATACTTCCTTGACTACTTTAATGCCACTTTTTTAAATGCTATAAATAATGTATCTACAATAAAAACAAAAAGAATAAAAAACAATTCTGCATGGATAACCAAAGACACCAAACAACTAATGCACCAAAGGGACAAATGGGACAAATCCTGGAAACTATATAAGAAAAATAAACTCCCCGAAACCTTACTTCAATACACGCAGCTCCGTAACCTCGTAAAAAAAACAAATCAGGAGAGACAAAAAAAATCTTACTACATCAAACTTCAGTCCAGCCATAGAAAAAACCCTAAACAATCTGGAACTCTATAAATGCACTTCTCAACCCAGGTTCCAAAAACAATCCCTGCCCAGACCCCAGCAAATCTGATCAAGAATTAGCCTTGTTATTCAACTTTTGCTTTATTGACTCCATACCTGAACTAACCAAAACCTTTTCCAACCACAGTCCTTTCTCTACATGTACCTCCTCCTCCTCTACCACCCTACCTACTGAATCCTCTCACCCCCCCCCCCATTTTCAACCTTAAACCCATATCTACCAACTATATAAAAAATACTTCTCTCCAAACTAAAACCCTGTTCTAACACCCAGGACGATATGCCTTCAATTTTTTTTAAATCTGCTGATGATGGGATTGCATTCCCTATTAGCATTTTAATCAACAGATCCATACAGGAATCTTATGTCCCCAAACTCTAGTGTACAGCATATACTCTACCTCTTCACAAAGGCAGTAAAAACATCAACATCTCTAATTTCCACCCCATAGCGATACTCTCCCCAATCTCCAAACTCGTAGAAAAATGTGTTCCTCTCCAACTTATGCCTTTCCTAATTCAAAACCATCTCCTCACCCCAACCCAACATGGATTCCGATGTGGGCACAGCACTACAACAGCTCTCCTCTCATTCCTAGACACAGTCAACCGTGCCCAAGATTCTGGGAAAATAATATCCACAGTGCTTCTGGATCTCTCCAAGGCATTTGATACTGTTTCCCATACCCATCTACTAAGCCATCTTTCTAACCTAAATCTCTCTCAAAATACCAACTCCTGGTTCTCAAGTGATTTGTCTGACAGATCTCAGGCTCTAAAATGGAGAAAAATTCCTCTCCTTTTATCCATACCTCCACCGATGTACATCAGAGATCTATTCATGATCCAGTGTTGTTCAATATCTTTATCAATACATTTCACTCAGCTATACCCAATGCCAAAGTAATCCAATATGCAGATGACTCAACTTTAGTCTGTTCTGCCACTAATCTCCCTCAACTTCTAACAAAGACCCAGACCACCTTCTCAACCACTGAGGCCTGGATGATCCAAAACTACTTCTCCCTAAATGCAAACAAATCCAAAATATTATTTTTCCTCCCATCAAAATTCTTCCCTTTTGACAAAACCTCTTTCCAAGTTCTAAGCCAAAACAACTCTCCTATTGAAATCGTCCCCCATGTCAAATTGTTAGGCGTGATTATAGATGAGCACCTAAAATCTGACAGCCATATTCTTCAAAAATAAAGAAAACCCACCAATAACTTGGTATGCTATACAGGAACAATCACTTCCTTTCACCCCATACCAGACACACTCTTGCCTCTACTTACCTCCTTACCTCCTTCTCTCTCTAATGTACGGCGTACCCCTATTAACCAACCTATCTGCATCCATCACTTCTAAATTAGAAAACTGTTATAAAAATATTTCCAAATTTGCCACTAACTCCAAAAACTCTTCCCATCACTGTATTGCCTTCACTCTCTAAATTGGTTAGAACTCCCAAACTATCTGGACTACCTCCATCTCATCACAGCTCATAGACTACTCTTCATCCCCACCAAATGCCCTGCCCTTACAAACATCCTTCTCCCTTACATCCCTAACAGAACTCTTAGGTCATCTCACCAAAACTTACTTACTGTCCATAAACCTAACCGTCCACCAGGACAACTACTCCTCTCTTTTTCCTTAGTCAAAAAATGGAATCTTCTTCTTCCTACCTTAAGAACAATGGAGAAGGTGGAAAATTGTAAAACTCAGCTTCATTCCTATCTCTCCTCTATCTGGAAATGTACCTGCATTCTTCCAACTTAGCTCATCCCTCCCTTCTAACCCTTCTACATCTAAGCTTTATTCCATCTACATTATACTAACCTTCTCTACAAAAGGAATAATAACACTCACCAATAATCTACCTTTTCTAAATTTCAACCTTTCGTATCTCAAAATCTTGCTTATTCAAATAAGTTATTGTAAACATGACTTCAAACTTACTAATGTTCTCAACTTGATAACTACAATTGGTTTTCTCAGACCAATTTTTTAAATACTTTTCTTTGATTTGTATATGTATTTGTATTGCAGCGGTAGCGTTGTTGCCTCACAGCAAGAGGTTCTCCCGTTCGATTCTCGGCTGGAGTGCGGGGAGTGCTTTCTGTGTGAAGTCTGCATGTCCTCTCCGCGGTTGGGTGGGCATTCGAAAGACATGCATAAATGGGCGTATCTTCGTTGAAGGTTGAACGTCAAGCTGGCACCTAGGCGTTCTTCAAAATCTACTGCTAGTCATTAGCGGACCAGAGTTCTGCTGTGGCGACCCCTAACCGGGAAAAGCCAAAGGACAACAACAACAACAACAACTTTGCATTTGCTGTGTACTTATATTCTGTCTTTATTTGTATTTTGTATCCTACTGTATTCTGTATTGTTGGAGCTTTTCTCCCTGGGCCTCCACTGAAAATGGGCTCCCTGGGCCCAGTGGACTTTCCCGGTCATCAAACTGAAATAAATAAATAAATATAGCAGATGTAAAGATAGTGCAGGCTCTACAACACTGTTAGTTGCTAATGGATTGCAACTGTGAATGGTTATTGGAAGAGAGAAAGAATACACAATAACTCAGGCTACCTTCCCAGCAGTGGGTATGTCACTCAGGATACACTTACAGAGTGCAGAAGTAACTTTAGTAAGCTTCTAAATTTAACTAAACAGCACACATTTTTCATTTTTGTTCGATAATATCCAAACTCTCCTGTCTGTGCTGGTAAATGTTTTTTGCTGCTGTATTTTTTATCACACAGTTAAAGGAGAATGATACACAATGCACTATAGACTGCATGTCTGAGATTACAGCACAGATAAGGGAAGAATGAACACAATACAAAGAGAAGGCAAAGCTGCATTTGTGTAAAAATATTCATAAATGGTTGTGTAATCACTCAGTGCACTGAATATGTAAGCAACACATGTACAATTAACTGAGAATGTACATGTGTATGCCCTGTTAATAGTATAGAGGAAATGGGAATTGCTTCTATGCACATGATTTGCTTTCTTGCTGCAAAGCTGTGTCTGTGGCAAGGGAGATAACACACTCCCACTGTGTTTTGTAGCTTCATTAGTATGATAGTTCTCATCCAGAGCTGTGTAAAATCATGTAACATGTTAAAATGTTTTGTTTTTTTAATATTAATATTTGTGCTGCTTAGCACACATATGGTGAAATTTGTCAATATTTAAAATTTAATTTCATCTTGGAATCGGATAATATAACCAGCATAAATTACACATTTTGTAAAGATGTTGAGGCACACAAGACATAAGATAGTTAGAACATGGTTTGAGTCCCACATTATTTTTTAAGCATAAATGATAGTAATAATTTTTAACAAAGAAAATGTATTTTTCCTGTTGCCTGTATGGACTGCTCATTGCTCACCTGTGCGCAGATATGCCTCATGGCTGCAAACAAACCAGATTCATTGTAACTTGCGAAAAAGGCACATGGTTACTTCTTTCACCCTCTTTCACGCAAACACGCTAAATGGTCTTGGGTGGTAGTCAGCACTCATATACAACACCTGCAGATAAACAACACCAGTAGACAAAAAAAATACATTGTAACTTGCAAAAAAAGATACTCTGTTACTTGCTCTGCTTTCCTGCAAGCAAGCACTGTAAGTGATGTTGTGAGGCAGTCAGTGCTCTGGACAGTAAGGACTATAAAAATACACCTGCTGCCTAGTTTTCCTTGTTGCAACAGGTGTAAGTTCATGGCTGCAATACAGGTGAGCCAGGGTTCTAATCTAGCATACTCCAATTTTTATTAATGCTATTCCATTTAATTTTATATGAAAATTAACAATAAAAAAGATAATTGTATATAACAATAATTATGTATAGCAGTTGATATCATATGAATTATATGTGTGACTGAGGGTATCCTGACAATTATGTTTCTGTAATTAAAAGTTTCCTTTCTGCTCTGGGATGGACTTCATACTTTACTGATAGTCAGCTACCCTACTCACATAACATGAGTACAGCTGAAAAACAGAATGCATTGTGTGGATTGACGCATAACTTAGAAATATTTCCTGAAAGCAATACAAGTATGTGCATTTCCAATATATTGTAACACATTACTCCTGCATCACACATGAGAATGCATAAACCAGGACCTTGTCAGGTTACACACATACATGGTTAACTGAAGTGCAGCACCACTCACTCTTTAATGTGTCTACAGTATATAATTAATGAGCTTGCCTGACAAGCACTTCTGTGGCAATGAGGAAAAAATGCTTATGTGAGGGAATAGGTATTCTTAATCTTACATAGGTTTGAATCCCACATTGTACAAATTACTTTTAACAGTGTGTAAGGCCCCACAAAATATGTGTCAAGTCATACAATTTAGACCCACCCAATTTATGTTTTAAAAGCCAAATCATTTAATAGGTAAAGGTTTATAGGTGAATGCTAGGCTAACTACCCTGATGGGTCATTTTAAGCCTAGGTAACAACCCAAGTTCAGAATCAAACCTACCAACTTGTGTTTATTAGGTAAAGATCTTAACCATTATGTCAAATCCACCCCCCCCCCCAGCAAATAAGCTATAAATTAATGTCAACTGTCACATTACCCCTCCTATATCATAAACTGCCTTCCTCTCTGTTTGGACATGTTGCTCTGTGCTTAACATTGTGCAGACATGGTTGGCCTGGTTGTGTGGGTTTGCACACTAGCCATAAAATGCAATATCATGAATTGACAGGAGAACACTTTGTTGTTGGATGACCTGTGTAGACATGTCAGGAGCTGGTAAAGATGGAGCTTAAGTCATGGCTCAAAGATGGGGTGCAGAAGAATCAAGAATATTCATTGCACTTCACGGAAAGTGCCACAGATGTAGGCTGTTGCAAGGGGACTATACCGGGTCTCATTATAAATTGGAGGCTTGGAACAGTCTAGCCAAGGCTGTCTCCAATGTGACTGGCATTCCACACACTGGGGAGCAATACAGATATCATTACAATGACCTGAAACTGTGCAGACAGGAACAAGTCAACCAGTGACTGGATGAGTTTAGGACTGCTGATATCCAACAGTTGTGTAATCATACAGATAAAGGTACTTTAACTGATATAGAAAGCTGTAGATAACCAAGACTGGAATGCATAATGATTTTCTTTTTTTCTCTCTTTATTTATTTTTCAGCTGCTCAGGAGATTTCACTGAACAGGGAGGTCTATGCTGAATGCTTAGAAAGACTAAGAGACGCAAGGGGTATGTATGCAGCACAAATTAACATTGCTTTATTAAAATTATTGTTCTTCCACACATTGCTAACAAATTAAGTATGCATATTTTAACTGTAAAAGTAAACATGCATGCTTTATTCTGCAGGAGTCAAGTGTAATGCTGTATTCAGATGGCGTGGGTTCAAATCCCACAAGTAACAATTACAGGCTAATAAAAAATATTTAATATTAATTTCAACAAAATTGCATAAGTGCTATGTTGTTAACTTAATTTTCAATATTTAAAAAAATATGTACAGTATGTGCATATTGCAAGAATTATTTGGAATAATTTTCAGTCCGATTTTGGATTTTTAAAAAGTATAGTTGACGTAAAAGTAAACAATATATTTTTATTGTACTAAATGATTGTATGTGACATATAATGGTTCTAATTATCTTTTTATTCTTTTTTTTTCTGTTACCCCAACCATTATCTGCCTTTTTATTTTATATGTGTCATCACACCATTCTGCTATCATAATTTTCTGACAACTAACAAAATGATTTCCAGCACAGGGAGGTAGGTCAAGTGCTGTGGATTAGCCTGCCACCCCTCCAATTGTTGCCACACCAATGCCAAACACATCTGGGACACAACCACCAAGTACTGCCTCTGCAGCCCCTGTGCTACCTGGGCTCTCAACATCAGGTAGCATTACCCCAACAGCTGGTACCGTGGTACCCTCTGGGAGTGTTGGTAAGGGGGGAATTTGTCAACCACCAGGAGCTACCAGGTATGGTGGATCAGGTCTTGGAATGTAGCACTTGGGCAAGCCTCAGCCATCTGGAGAAGTTGGTTGTGGGAATGCAAAGAAACCCAAATGTCAAGCAATCTAACAGGAAGCTAAGGAAGGGGACAATGATGATGATTCTGAGGGTGAGGACAAGATTTTCACTGTACCCCATGCTTGACAGGCATTGCCTCTGATGTCTCCTCCCTATTACCAATTCATGGTGTCTTCCAACCTTTTGTGTCCCTCACCATCCCTGTGTCTGTTTTGTTTGTCCTGTTTGTCTGCACCTGCTTCCTCACCTGCACTACTTACCTGACCCGGACATTCATATACTCTTTCCCCAACATTCCTCTATTTTTGAAATAAAATAAAAAAATGGGCACATGCCTCACAAAAAAAAAATTGTCCCATACATAGCTCTCCACTTTGCATGTCTCTTCTTGATACATTTGACTCAGTCCAATTGGCTATACAACATGATTGTGTTGTTGTCACCCATCTGTGTTGTAGTGACAGTTCAGATTCATCCAATTATCTATCCCTGTTTATATTACACTATTGAAGAACTGGATAGCTATGGTTCTTTCCTAATTCCCTCCTCCACATTCCTATATTGTTTTCTCTTTGTTCTTCCCCCTGCTTGCCCAGAAATGTCACCACTTTCCTTTCTACCCCATTTCACACCTTTAATATGGTCAAAAAATTGAATCATACACCAAACACATGGCAGAAATGCACCCTAATAAAGCCTTTCACTTTTTGTTCTCTGTGTTTTCGCAGAGTTTGGCATCACACACCAATGCCTGAGTGACGGTGAATGGCTCTTCATGTCCTATGGCATCAGTCACACTAGTGTGATAAACTCCATGCAATGCTGCTTAAACTCACTGCGCCAAAGGAACACAGAGTTAAAGCATAGTATAGGCAGTACTTTAAAACATTTACTCTAACAGTTATGTAGACTGCTGAGTGTACAAAAATGCAAATCTATATGTGTACTGTAGAAATAAATCTGTTGACTGATGTTTATTTTTATACAATACTTCACTCTAGTCATTGCTTCTCACATTTGCAGGAATTATCACACTTACTTATGTAATGCCATCCTGACATCATGTGTAAAAAATGTAGATTGATAGTATTTTGTTAAATTTGTTGTATCCAAGACTGTTTTCTAAGTTTCTGACCCAGAAATTGTAGTTTGCGCAGTATTTCCATCCCTTTCAACTTTCTGCTTTAAAAGCCCATGAATGTGTTTGCATTTGTTTAAGCTCCGTGGATCCAGATTTGGCATCCTGCAGACTACAAGAGCAACAGGGAGGAGAAAGAGATACTCGAAGTGCCTCCATTTTGATATTTTTCCAGAATTTACTGCTTTCTGCACTTGTTTTTAGTCATTTTTAATTTAACTGCATTTATTTGAAATGTATTTCCCTTAATATTGCTACACATTCAAGTGTGCTAGCTTACACTGCATTTAAAGCGCTTTTTCTGTTGTTTTAGCTGCTTTTCTGTAAAAAAAAAAAGTTCTAAGCTTGTTTCCTGTAACTAGTCTACTCCAGATACAGATCTGATGTATCCAGGACTGTTTTGTAAGTTTCTGAGTCCCTGAGACTTTTCTGTGTTGGAGGGAATCCTTCCAGTTATCAGTGGGAGTGGTAAGCACTAGGTAGCCTATCTACCACAAGAGAAGTGGTTTCTGGCCCAAAAATTGTAGTTTATTGGCTGTTTGGGCAGTTTTTCCATCCCGTTCAACTTTCTGGTTTAAAATCCTGTGTTTCCACGAGTTTGCACAATGTGCAGTGGTGCTCAGCTGAAGTAAACTATTACCAGTCCCAGAAAGACTGCTCTTCAATTTTTCCCTTAGAATGTGCTTGTTCTTTTACTTCTTGTACTTCAATTAGCTTAATCGACTAGCACTTTAACAGGCTTTTGTAGCATTTATTGTAGCACACTTAGGTGCTCTCAGTACTAGCTGTTCCTACGCAGTAACAGCACCAGTACTTATTAGTTATGACCACCCCTCCTGGTATGATTGCAGGGCAATTTTCTGTGCTTTCTCCAGCTAGCATGGGGCACTTGGGCATTCTGAGATAGCATGGCAACTGTCTCATGTACACAGACGACCCTCTCCTCTTACCTCCCAACATGCATAGATGTGAGAGATATACTTATATCACTAAAGTGGAAGCAGTGCACTCTCCAGCCAAGACTGGACTAGCTGGTCTCGGAGAAGGTCAAAACTTGCAACTCACTACATGGAACACACATCCCTCCAAAACACCAACCATCACAACTTACACATAGAAACACAAACCATACACCCACCTTTGCAGAGGCTCTCAATAAAAATTTACCCAAACAACAGAGACACCAGAGACAGAAAAGCACTCGACCACCACAACACAACACCAGCCTCAAAACACATAGCTAACAACCACAGTGTGTCCCTCAACCTAAGCCCTTAAAGCAGAACACTTTGCCCAATGTACTAATCATATGAGACTCAGTTGTGAGGCATACTGGTGTCCCACTCACTAGGTTGAACAAGGAGAAGATGACAGTCAGTTGTCTATCAGGTGCCAGGATCCACTACATAACACATGCAGTCAGGTCACTCCACAAGTACAAATATGACTCTGACATTGTCCATATGGGAGTGTATGACCTTAGACATACAACCCTGGATTACATGAAAAGAGATGTGATGGAGCTCTCGGATTATGTGGCCCAGGCAGGTATGACCCTAACCCTGAGAAGTATTCTACCATCACCCAGAATGATACCACAGTACGAGCAGAAAATGATTGACTACAACAATTGGCTAAGTTTCTGGTGTCATTCTAAGGGGATCCGGTATCTGTCTGCCTGTGACGACATGATCGACAGACCTCGATGCTCTGCTAGAGATGGCCTTCATCTGTCACCCCTGGGATTCTGGCTACTGGCTAAGGCTGTTCTCATCCCTATAGTGCCTTTTTTAGGCAGTGTTTTAAAAACCAAAATTCCACCATAACAACTACAAACAAATGCAATCTCAGGGTCATGCTGCTCAATATTAGAAGTCTAAATCTCAAGATACACTCATTCAAAGCCTTCCTCAAAATGGAGAACGCCAACATCTGTGCTGTAACAGAGACCTGGTTTAAAGAGGCAGAAAGTACCCCTGCACTCCCAGGCTACAACTCATTCCATACATTTCAGCCCAAGAATACTGCCAGAAGCTCCAAAGGTCGTGGTGTCTCCATATTCATAAAGGATACACACACCTCTAGACTGGTTGACCAGCATAATGCACCCGAGATACTCTAGGTACAACTTACACTGGGTAAGACAGAGACACAAGACATAGCCTGCTACAGAACCCCTACAATGTCCCGAGACTCTCACTCCAACTTCCTAAGCACCCTGAAATCTATCAAGGTCAAGCCCAATACTCTCATACTGGGTGTCTTCAACTACCCTTCCATCAACTGGGAAAACTATTCTAGTACCAATGTACAAGCCCACCGCTTCCAGGAATTTATCAGTTCCAATGCCCTGGACCAGCTCATTCTGACCCCTACTAGAGGAAGTAATATCCTCAACCTGGTTATCACCAACATGGGAGACCATTGCTCCACACCTATAGTCAATTCCTCCCTGGTTAAATCTGACCACAAACTGATCACCATGGAAATCTCCATCTCACCTACAACCTACACCCCCTGCTAAGGTGACCACCCTGAAAAACTTCTCCAAAGCTGACTTTGGGCTCCTAAAAACAGAAGTGGCTAACCTCTCAGCACCCATGCCAATGGAAAATAGATGCATGACTGCCGAATCATACACCAGTGCACTGTACGAGCACATACACAAATGCATGAATCTTGCCATACCAAATACAACCAAGACTCTCTCCTCCAAAAAAGGAAGCCAATCTGGTGGTCCCCAGCCATCAATAAACTCTACAACCGAAGGAAGAAACTGTTGCAGAACAAAATGAAGTCACAAGATTCCCTTATCAGACTCAACAAAAATTTAAGATCTCTTATCAAATCCTCTAAAGCCAGTTATGAAGGCAGAATTGCAGATGACACCAAAAACAACCACAAAGCCTTCTATAGCTATGTCAAGAACCTCCAAGGCAATACCCAGATTTGCTCTGAGTTACTACACAATGGTACCTCCTATACTGAGCCAACAGATATAGCCAACATACTGGATAATAGATTCAGTACCAACTTTACCCTACTCTCCCCCCAAAGGCCCTTTCACAATACCATAAGAAAGCCTGGTACCCACCATTTCTGTGGCACAGGTAAAATTTGCATTGTCCAAAACCAATAATACAGCATCCATGGGACCTAATAATATCCCTGGCTGCTTCCTACATGAGCTACAAAATGAAATGGCACCACACCTGTGTGCCCTGTTCAATCACAGCCTTACCTCAGGCATTGTCCCTAACAAATGGTGCTCTGCTACATTCATCCCTCTCCATAAAGGGGGGAGCAACTACAGACCCTGGGAACTATCGCCTCATTAGCCTGACAAGTCTGGTATGCAAAGCTATGGAGCACATCATCCTGGACCTGCTCAACAAAGATATAGGCAATCTCCAAACTCTTGACCCCACACAGTTTGGCTTTGTCAAGGGGAGATCCTGCCTGCTGAACCTGGTTGATTTCTTCGAGGCAGTCATCAAGGCTGTGGATGGGGGTAAGACAGTGCATACAGCCTACCTTGACCTGGCCAAGGCCTTTGATACCATTCCCCACTCAGGTATCATTGATAAACTCACCAAACTAGGCATCAATCCTTATATCATTAGGTGGGTTGCAAACTGGCTCACAGACAGGACCCACAGAGTGAAAGTTATGGATTCCAAGTCAGACTGTTGACCAGTCACAAGTGGAATCCCAAAGGGCTTGGTCCTGGGCCCTCTGCTGTTTGGCATCTACTTCTCAAAAGTCCAGGCCAACACAGAGGGACTCTGGCTGACCACGTTCACTGATGACTGCAAGTTAGGAGTCATTATCAACTCCCCAAGTGATGCAGACATCCTACAAAAGGGCCTCTCTGAGACCAATGACTGGTGTCGGAACCCTGGCTTTAAGCTTAATGCTAAAATATGCATTATCATTCCCTTTGGAAAAAAGTCAGTTCCTATGAATTACCACATCGATGGGAGCCCACTAAACACTGAAAGGGCCATAAGAGATCTGGGCACCCAGGTCGACAGCCACCTCACCTTCAACAATCACATTGCCACTGTGCTCAGAAAGTCCTTCCATGTGGCACATCTTATAACCAAAGGTTTCGCTTCCAGAAAGAAAGAGGTCATTATCCCTCTCTACTCATCCCTCATTAGACCAATCATTGAATATAACGCCTCATTTGGCATGTACCTGACCAGATACCTACAACTGCTGGAAAGACCACAAAAGTACCTCCCAAAAGGATCCTAGGCCTGAAACACATGTCCTACATGGACAAATTCAAGAAACTTCAGCTGTTTTCAGTCTCTTATTATCTACTCAGAGGTGATCTCTGCTTGACTTACAAAGCCATGTCCAACCCAGCCTTACTTGAAATGCTACACCTAAAGAAATACCAATCCCCCCATGCCACATGCTCCAGAGATCACACCCTCACTACCACAATAAACAAAACATGCGGGAGGGACAGGTTCATCTCCCACAGACTGCCCACACTCTGGAATAAGCTTCCCATTTATGTCAAGCAGAGCACCTCACTGGCCCTCTTCAAGAGAAATCTCGACGAGTGGATGGGTAACAGAAAGTTTACCCCAGGGATCACTCCAGCTGCTCTACTAGATAGAGGCACTGTGAACTAACATCAGGTGGCACAGTGCCAGGGCAATATTTTGGGGCTAGGCTTGTAAAGGCTCCAGGGCCATTAGCCTAGTACACACCTATGACCCTATGAACCTTGATTTGAAACCTGTGTTATTTGTGCTCTAACTTTCCACAGTGAAAGCTAGGCAGCGGATGTATTTCTAATACTCAGTACTGTCTAAAGTGCTGATGGCTGTTCCTCGCCACTTAGCTGATTTTGGCACAGGAAGGTGAACCAATAGAATGATTGCTATTTTCCCATTTAATCAGAGACCTGCATTTGCATGAAACACATTCACCTCATTTGTAATATGTCTGTATAGTGTGTCAAGCCACTCACACACAGCTTTACAATGAAAAACATATATGCATATGATGTTCAGTTGCTGTAATTATGTGACTTAGGTAGTTATATAACTGTGTGAAGACTTCACTGTGTAGCATGTGATGCTGCACACCCAAGGTTGTATTTGGAGGTGTTGTCACAAATCATTTTTAAATAAGTACAAAATTATATGGGAATACACAACTAAGTGCACAGCTGTTTGCGGATGTCGCCACACATACTCAACCATAGGAAACAGACAATCTGCTAGCTGACAGATTTGCATCAAGCTTCACCCCCCCCCTCCCCTTCCACACTGGACATCACCCAGAGCATACATGCAAACATTACTCAACTTATATTCACAAGACAGCAGCTCATCCATGCACTCTCTAGGGCTAAAAACATAGCATCAATGGGCCCTGACAATATCCCAGGTTGTCTTTTCAATGACTTGCAGTCTGACCTAGCAGACACATTTGGATTCCTACTTACCACAGCCTCCAAACAGAATATGTTCTGGTAGAAATGTGTACAGCAACAATCATCCATCTGAACAATGTGGGACCATCACCTGACCCAGGGAAATTATAGAGCCATAAGCCTGACTCACCTCATCTGTAAGGCAATGAAAGGAATCATCATGGACCTTATCAAAAAGGACACAGGTAATCTCCCAACTGCGTACACAACCATTTTTTGATTCATTAAGGATACATCTTGTCCTATAAATCTGACTTCTTCAAGAAGGTCACCAAGGGCATGGATGAGAGAAAGAATGTGCATCCTGCCTAACTAGACCTGGCCAAGGCATTTGACACAAATCCACACTTGGGTATTACAGATAAACTGTCTCATCTGGCCATAAACACATATGTTACCAAATGGGTAGCCAAATGTATCACCAATAGGACACAGACTGTCAAAGTGTGTGAATTCACCATTAGCAAGAAGCCAGTGACCAGAGCGGTACCACAGGGTTCTGTACTACACAATTTGCTGTTCAGTATTTACTTCCCAGAAATTAATGCAAACTTAGACAGCCTTTGTCTTACCAACTTTGTCAACAACTGCAAAATATGGACAATCATTGAATCCACAAAAACTATTGATATACTGGAGAAACTATTAATGCACAAAAATGATTTGTGCCAGAGCCATGAAAGCACACTAAATGAACACAAAAACATAATTATTTCCTTTGGAAAAGCAAATATCTAAGCTAATTACAATCTAGATATCACACCCCTATGAGTACACCCAGTGGTGCATGATCTGGGCACTCAGTTACATAGTAATTGGAAAGTTGACCACCATGTGTACACAGTGGTAACAGATCCCTTGTATGTGGCACAGCTCTTAAGTATAAGCAGACCATCCACAACAAATGGCATTATAATGCCATTGTGCTCAAGCCTCATCACACCAGTCATTGAGTACAATGCACCCTTTTGCATGTAACTGAACACACATCTGCAACAGCTGGACCAACACAAGATCTTTTGCACAAAGAAGATACATGGTGTAAACATGAAGTCATATGCAGAAATATTTAAAACCCTATCACTATTATATCTACAACAGACTACTAAGGCTCAATATGTGTTTGGCCTACTTGACACCCTCCAATCTGTCATTGATGGCAATGCTACACATTAATGCAAACTCCACAATGGTTAGTCATTCCAAGGATGTTAACCTAGCCTCTGACATAATAAATTATGTTGGAGAGGTAGATATATCTCTCAGACACTACTCCTTGGAAACATGCTTGCCATTCACATAAAGCAAAGTCCTGTCCTGACCCTCTTCAAGTGCAACCAAGATCAATAGATGGTTAATCATGATTGTATTGCTGTTGATGCTCTTATGTCCCTCATGGGTAAATGCAGTTGATATTAGATAACATAGCACAGGAGCATCGCTCTGTGAATATTGTTCAAATAGCTATTGAAAATTGTATAACTCATGTTAAATATGGCTAGGCTTTTATGGGATCTTGAGACTTTAGCCTAGTACTCTCCTATGTACCTATAAACCTATGAAGTTCAATTGTATCTAAGGTACAGCTAGTGTGACAGTATAGCATCATGAACTTACAAGTACATTACTTCAGTATTACCACTTGATAGATTGCTTTAACACATATGCATGCATGTCAAGATGTCTTGGTAGTATAACATTTTCCATGGCAATATCAGGGTGACAATGATCATGTGGCACATGTCTTGGGTTTCACATGTGCTGATAGAAAGTGTGCTCCATGTATTGTTGGTATGTGAACAATATCACAGTGACAGCTTCCTCTCTCATTGAAGCTAGACTTTGCAGTGCTGTAGTTTCTGTGCACATGAGCATAACTTATGTATTGCCATGAGTATCATATAGTGCTGTACCATTCATTATGATGGATCACTTCAGAATTCACACATCAATTGTAGATGCTGAAGACCATAACTATTGCTGTTACATGTTTTTACCTTTCTCTATGCATGTCCACCATAAAGAAAACTACATGCCGAAACATTCATTTCCTTAAAGAGTGTTAAATCTAGGAGGCTGTGCATGCAATAGTCAGCTGTGTGTAAGGAATCCACTCATACTAGTGTGTTGTTTTTAAGTGTTGTTATCCATATGGCCAATACCTGTGTCATCCAGGGATGCTTTACTCAAGTGTATCACTTTTGCTAGAGTGAGCTCCCATACATCTTGTTGTCCATGCATAAGTATCCTTGGTGATGCATAACCATTAGGAGCTGACAGTGAAGACTTCCCTTCAAGGTGTTTTACAAGATGCATGTGTGATACGCCTTTCTGTGATGCCCCCAGTAAAAATACAGCTCATTACAACATTGATGGCATGGGGTACATTTTTGAAGGTGTGGATTGTGGCTTATGTGTCACGCAAAATTCTCAACTGGATGGGATTGCCCCTAATTTAAATTACAGGTGTAACACTGTCCTTCTTAACACCTCCAAAAAGTGGTCATTTTTGAGTAAGTTGTGTTGAATTCCCCTTACAGATTATTGACAAATCATTACAGTTGTAGAAATGTGTTACTACAGAACATGTATAATAACTTAGAATTGCATATTTTATGTCAATGTCACAGATTAATGGTGGTATTATTTTAAAATTGTCCATGATTATGCCTGCTTCTGTCTAATGTTGTCCATGAGGCTGTTGCTGTGTGCACCTGATTGGTTGAGAGTTATGCTGACATTTCAGTTATATTTATGCAACTCATTTTCTACACCTACACAATATACATATACCCCCATTTTATATATCATCCTTGTTAAATGTCTTCTCCAATGATCATGTCAGGATGTTTATGTCACAACCAATCATCTCCATTGATATGTAACCTTGTGTGACAGTCACATGATATACTATAATGTATGATGACATAAATATTCTCACACACAAGGTGTAACCAGCAGTATGTACTGTGCTATGTACATATGTGATTAATGTTATGCTACTGACTTACATTGACATGCCCTTATCTGGTGTACATCACCATGTTTCACATGTCCTTTTCCTCTTTTTCCTTCCTAACATTCACGTTTGTGGCCCTTTTCAATACACACACTTCCCCAGAGTATTGTATTTATACTGCATTCTATGTACCCCTGGTGATCACCACAAATCCATTATTTCTTATGCCAAACACATGTTGTATCATACAATGCACTGAGTACACTTTTCCATAATGTGTTATTACCACATTCATTACATTCATTTTAACCCTGGTAAACTTATTAGCATCTTCTATATGCCTTTTGTGCCATGAAACCTCGCTTAGCATGCATATTTGATTAGCAATGCTGCTAATCACACAAACACGTAAACTCCATGTAGACTCAGCACAAAGTATATATGGAGTTTATTGAATCCCCAGGAATGTCTTCTTGATAAAGTGCTTATGTTTTTCCAACATTTTTGTCAGTCTCTTTTTTTAAACATATCATGTTTCGGAGTAGTATCCCACATTCCTCCTGGAGGCGGGAAGAGTAGTAATCAAATTTTACACTAATTTGGTGTCCAGATTTCTAGCTGAATATTCCTGCTTTTCAAGGGCCTTTGTTCCTGTTTTCAATATTTACAGGTTAAGAGGTATGGATGGCTCCCAAACATCAGTATAAGCTTGCATTCAAAAGAAAGAAAGAAAGAAAAAAAGACTCTACTAGCCAAGCTGAAAACAGTGCTATCACACTACTATCAATATGTGAACTTTACCACAAGGGGAGCAAATACATTAGAACAAGTGTATGCAAATGTCAAGCAAGTTTTCAAAGCAGTTCCCCACCCACACCTAGGCATTTTGGATCACAGTTCTATCTTGTAGATCCCAGTCTACAAACCCATAATGCTAAGAGGAAAACCTTCCAGGAAACAAGTAAGGATCTGGCCAGAAGGAGCAGTCTCAGCCCTGCAAGACTGCTTTGAATGGACTGACTGGAACCTATTCAAAGAGGCTGCCACTACAGAACAGCATGTAAACCTGGATGAGTATACCGAAACAGTAGTGGAGTATATCACCAAATGTGTCAAGGACATGACCACCTAGAAGGACGTAACTATAATGGCAAACCAAAAACCACAGCTCACTAGCGAAGCCTATGAGCTACTGAGAGCATGTAATGCTGTCTTCAAGTCTGGGGACAAAAGTGCCCTGAAAGTTGCCAGAGTAAACCTGAAAAAGGGAGTAAGAGCAGTAAAACATCCTCATGGGCTAAAAATACAAAAACACTTTGCAGATCAAAAGGGCCCCAGGCAGCTGTGGAAGGGCATCCGGTGCATTACTGATTACAAACCTCCATCAACACATTGTGTAGATAATATGGACTTTCTAGACAAACTTAACATCTTCTTCAGCAGGTTTGAGAAGACAAACAACACCTCATCAAAGAAACTACCCATGGATGGGGATGCCATACTGCTATGTCTGGCAGTCCGAAAGAGCCTAAGAAAAGTCCACCCAGGTAAGGCAGCAAGTCCTGTCATGATTCCAGGTCATCTACTCAAGGACTGTGTATATCAACTGGCACCTGTCTTCACTGACATCTTCAACACATCTCTCAGACAGGCTAGTGTGCCAAGATGCTTCAAGTCTGCCATATCATTCCTCTGCCAAAGAAGTCATCCCCTGTCACATTAAATGACTACAGATCCATTGTACTCACACCAGTGGTGATGACAAGTTTTGAAAGGATGATTAAAGAGCATATATCATCATCTTGTCTGCCTGCATCTATTGATCCTTTACAGTTTGCTTACAGATCAAATTGCTCCACTGGGGATGCTATATCCCTAGCACTACATTACATCTTGAACCATCTTGAAGACAAAAATTGCTACATACATATGCTGTTCATAGACTTCAGCTCAGCCTTCAACTTTCTAATACCACAACAGCTATTGTCTAAGTAAGTCAAGTAGACATAGAAAATACAGTCTGCAAATGGATCCTCGACTTTCTGATAGACAAGCCCTAAACCATTCAAGCTGGCTAGAAACACTCATGATGTATCACCTTGAACACAGGGGTCCTACAAGGTTGCGTACTAAGTCCACATCTCTTCACAATATTGGCCTCATCAGAAATGATGATGAGGAGGCATACAGAGTGGAAGTGAACCAACTCAACAGATGGTGCACCAACAACAACCTAGCACTAAATGTTGACAAAACAAAAGAAATCATTGCTGACTTCAGGAGGAAGCAAGGGTCCCACACACTCATCACCATCAGTAGTATGGCAGTGGAAAGGGTAAAAATCAACAAATTCCTAAGGGTGCACATATCAGATGACCTAAGCTGGGCAAAAAATGCCTCCAGTTTTGTAAAGAGAGCCAAACGATGTTTTCACTTCCTCTGGGGACTACACAGAGAAAACCTCCCCTTCCACATCCTCATGACCTTCTACAGGGTCACAATCAAAAGCATACTGATTAAAAACATCACAGTCTGGTATGAAAACTGCTCATACGAAGATTGCAAGGCATTAGAGAAGGTCGGAAAGCAGGCCAAGAAAATCACAGGATCAAATCCCCAGCCCATACAGGACCTTTACTCTTGCAGATGCTATGGCAGGGTCATGAAACGGACAAGGGATAAGTATCATCCCGCACATGGACTGTTCCACCTCCTATCTTCAGGAAAAGGATACAGAAGCATCAGATGTAGAACATCAAGATTCAGGAATAGTTTCCACAAGCAATCAGACTGTTGAACAGCTAACCTTAACAATGTCAACACTACCTCAGTTCATGAAAACACCATAAGTGCAATATGATTGTCTTTACTGTCATATAATTAAATTATTCTATTTATCTGTGTTATGCAAGCTAAACTAAACTATTACTTGCACAAGAATGGTCTTAACTTCTTCTTTCGGCTGCTCCTGTTAGGGGTCACCACAGCGGATCATTTGTTTCCATTTCTTCTTGTCCTCTGCATCTTGCTCTGTCACACCAATCACCTGCATGTCCTCTCTCACCACATCCATAAACCTTATCTTAGGCCTTCCTCTTTTCCTGTTACCTGGCAGCTTCATCCTTAGCATCTTTTTCCCAATATACTCTGCAGCCCTCCACAGCACATGTCCAAATCAACATAATCTTGCCTCTCTGGCTTTGTCTCCAAACCTTCCAACCTGGACTGACCCTCTAATATACTTATTCCTAGTCCTGTCCACCCTCGTCACACCTAGTGCAACTCTTAACATCTTTAAATTTGCCACGTCCAGCTCTAACTCCTGCCTTTTTGTCAATGTCACTGTCTCCAACCCATATAATATAGCTGGTCTCGCCACCCTCTTGTAGACCTTCCCTTTCACTCATACTGGAACTCGTCTGTCACAAATCACTCCTGACACTCTTCTCCACCCACTCCATCCTGCCTGTACTCTCTTCTTCACCTCTCTTCCACACTCACCATTACTCTGAACTGTTGATCCCAAGTATTTAAACGTATCCACCTTCGCCACCTCTACTCCCTGCATCCTCACCATTCCTCTATCCTCCCTCTCATTCACACACATATATTCTGTCTTAGTCCTGCTAACCTTCATTCCTCTTCTCTCTAGAGCATATCTCCACCTCTCCAGGGTCTCCTCCACCTGTTCCCTACTCTCACTACAGATCACAATGTCATCTGCAAGCATCATAGTCCACGGGGACTCCTGTCTGATCTCATCTGTCAACCTGTCCATAACCATTGCAAATAAGAAAGGGCTCAGAGCTGATACTTGATGTAATCCCACCTCCACCTTAAACGCATCTGTCACTCCCACTGCAGACCTCACCACTGTCACACTACCCTCGTACATATCCTGTACCACTCTTACATACTTCTTTGACACTCCCGACTTCCTCATACAATACCATAACTCCTTTCTAGGCACCCTGTCATATGCTTTCTCTAAGTCCACAAAGACACAATGCATCTCCTTCTAACCTTCTCTGTACTTCTCCATCAATACTCTCAGAGCAAACATCGCATCTGTAGTGCTCTTTCCTGGCATGAAACCATACTTCTGATCACTAATCATCACCTCCCTTCTTAACCTAGCTTCCACTACTCTTTCCCATAACTTCATGCTGTGACTGATCAATTTAACCCCCTGTAGTTACTACAGCTCTGCACATCACCCTTATTCTTAAAAATCGGTACCAAAACACTTTTTCTCCATTTCTCAGGCATCCTCTCACTTTCCAAGATTTCATTAAACAATCTAGTTAAAAACACCACTGCCATTTCACCTAAACACCTTCATGCTTCCACAGGTATGTCATCTGGACCAACAACCAACAGAACATTCTTCATCCTCTTCATAGCTATCCTTACTTCCTCCTTGCTAATCCACTGCACTTCATGATTCACTATCTGCACATCATCCAACCATCTCTCCCTCTCATTCTCTTCATTCATCAACCCCTCAAAGTACTCTTTCCATCTGCTCAACACACTCTCCTCGCTTCTGAGTACATTTTCCTCATTATCCTTTATCACCTTTACCTGCTGCACATCTTTACTAGCTCAGTCCCTCTGTCTAGTCAATCGGTACAGGTACTTTTCTACCTCCTTAGTGTCCAACCTTTCATACAACTCTTCATATGCCTTATCCTAAGCCTTTGCCACCTCTCTCTTTGCCATACACCTCTTCTCCTTATACTCCTGTCTACTTTCTTCATCTCTCTGACAATCTCACTTCTTCTTCGCCAACCTCTTTCTCTGTATACTCTCCTGTACTTCCTCATTCCACCACCAGATCTCCTTGTCCTCCTTCCTCTTTCCAGATGTCGCACCAAGCACCTTTCTAGCCATCTCCCTTACTAGCTCTGCTGTAGTTACCCTACATATAGCTATTCAGTAACTCTGCACTGCCACCCAGTGCCTGTCTTAACTCTTCCTTGAACTCCACCTCACAATTACCCTTTTTCAATTTTCACCATTTGATCCTTGGTGCTGCCCTCACACTCCTCCTCCTCCTCTTGATCACCAATATCATCCTACAAACCACCATCCTATGCTGCCTAACTACACTTTCCCCTGCCACCACTATACAGTCTCCAATCTCCTTCAGACTGGCCCTTCTACATAAGATATAATCCTCCTATGTGCATCTTCCTCCACTCTTGTATGTCACTTTCACAAGAACGGTACCTGTGAATTATGCTATGCTGTTATCCTATCTTAAAAATGATGGTGGGTAAGTTATCTATGTGTGTATTTATATCTGTACTCCCTAGAATTTCTTCTGATATATGCTTCCTTCACCCTCTTGTGAAAACTGTTTTTCAATGCACATGAGGCTGAAGTACTGAAATTTCATCCAGTGATACATTGTATTTGTTGATCTGAATGACAATGAAGATTACTTTGACTTTGACTAATTGCAGCTGTCACTATTCCATTCTATTTTATTGCAAAATGCCCACTTTTGTGCTGCAGAAGGACAAAGCCCAGACTACAACCCAGAAAACCCAGGTGTAAGTAGTGGCTCAAGTGCTGTAAGAGCCAAGTGGGGAAGGCTAGAACTAAGTGGCCAACTGTGGCTTGCTATTTTAATGGGGGAGAGGAGGAGGTTCCCATATGTCTGTTGGTCTGTGACAAGCAGAGGCTTGAACATAAGCTGATGACTGAGGAGAAATCAGCTTTGAATGTCAAGCCAATGATGGTAGTACTAAGGAGGGCAGGTTTGTGTGTAGGAGTATGCACACAGAGTGAAGAGGATGTTGGAAATCTTGTGGTGATGTAGTGCCTTTGTTGGCCATCTTGGAGTGAATTTAGAACTTAGCACAAATGCACCCAGAGTCTGAGTCTAAACTGATGTTGCCTTCTGATAGGGGTGGCTGTCATGTAGTTTTTGTCCTGAGGACATGCATAGTGAATGTCATAGGGCCCCATTATGGGGGGGGCTCAGACTAACTAAAGCTAGGGAACAGAATCAGCCATCTATGGCAGTGAATGAGATGATGATGGGACACAAGGCACTCTTATGACTTCCTGAATGATGGCTCCCCAGATGGCTTTTACCCATGTGCTTTGGATACCCAATAAGGGGGAACAAATGGTCTCAAGTCTGACTGGCGAAGGCTTGATGGTCAGTAAGTATGGGGCAAAGAACACTTAGAAAAAATTGTATTGCAAATTGATTATTTATTTGCTTGTTTGTTTGTGTATTTATATGTTAGCATTTGTTTACCAAAAAAAATCCTACTGGGCCATGCCAGGCCTGTTTTCAGTGGAAGCCTTGAGAGAAAAGCTTCACAATTAACAAGTCTTAAAAGATGTCATACAATGCAATACAATACAATGCAATGGAAAAACAGATGCCAGACAGAAAACTGAGTATATAAAAAGAGAAAAAAAAAACAGAAAAGAGATAGATCCTAGTTATCATTACACTCAGTTGTGTTACATTTCAGTTTTACTGAGTGTCAGTGATAATAATGATAATGTTAGGAACCTCCATTAGGTCAACAGACATGTGGAGAATATGTGGAGAGCATTACTACTGGATAGTGGATTGCTTGGTAAGACTTTCTGGCTAAACTGCTGGGTCTTCTGATGAAAGCCCAGAAACTTAGATTATACTAGAAGACCAAAAGGGCACTACAGATAGAGGATAGATGGATAGAGCTGTAACATCATTTACTGAGGAGAAGAGTGGCAGGAGTATCGTTTGGGTTCCAAGTGCTGAGGTCTAATGTTGGCTTTGAAGTATTTTGAATTTATAGTTTGCCTTAGGACATGTGGAAGAGTATTTCAACCTTTGGACATATTTGAGGAATGAATTGCTTCACTTATGTCTATTATTTGAGCTGTAAACTTGAGGATGACATGTATCCTTAGACCTGGGATATCAGGAAGGGGAGTACCATGCCATTACTGTCTTCAGCGCTGGACATTTGTTTGGGTTATGAACTACACTGTGGCCAGTTTAAGTTGACTGAATTTGTGATACCTGGGGAATTTCAACCAGTTACGTTGGTTGAGTTCCAAGCAATGATAGGTTTTACTTGGAAGGTGAGTTGCAAATTTTGATATTTTACACCATAACATTGTTCCATTTTTGTTAAAAGTGAGGAGATGACATTTTTGAGTACGGAATAGCATAAGAGAGAGTAGGGAATTGACATGACAAAGCAGTGTTTTTTTCTAGATTGCAAGGTAAGACAGGGAGATCCTTTGTAGTGGAGACCTAGTTCTATATGGGTCATTATTTATAATATTTTGGGTGTATAGGTCAAATTTTAGATTATCATCTATGGTGGCCCTACGTAATTTAGTATGTGTGACAACCTCAGGTCTAGTGTTTTGTGCAGCTAATATACTAAAGATATTTTTGTGATTAGAATATTGTTTGGGGATAAAAATAGAATTTTTATTTTGTTTGAACTAAGCAGAAAATTAGATTGGTTCAGAAAAGATTCGATGAGGAGCAGGATTGGTGACTACTGAAAAGTAAAAAAGCATCTTCTCACACACAGAAATAAAACTGTGAACAATATGGTGTTCAAGATCAAAGCTCTTAAAAAATCACATAACTCATGTCTAAAATATCCATGCAAATATATGAACAATACTAGGTATGGGATCACAAGGGCCATAGGATGCCTAGCCATATTTACTTTTAAGTAGACACACACAAAAGTACTTAGCGCCCATTTCAAGCACGTGATTATACTTACTTCCCAAAATCAAGCAAGATCTTCCATGATGGCTATGATGTAAATTTGTGCCCAAAGTAGCAAAAGTTGTACTTTCTTTAACCTGTAGTGATAACTTTATTCTATAGGTAAGAATACATTGAGTTAAGAATCTATCTCTCCAGCAAGTCTTATTTATTTCCTGGTGTAGTTTTAGGTCCTGTGTGTGGGTGTTTGTAGAACCACTGGTTTTGGGAACTCAGATAGGCCTGTGTCTTTCATGACTGAAAAAAAAAACTAGACACAGGTCACCTTGGAGCACCTGGAAGGCAACTGAATATAAGGCAATTTCTGTTAATCTGTTGGGATAGTTGAAGGATTCGGTTTTTTTTTTGTAAGAAATCTTTGCAACCTTTACAGCTGAGCAATATGCTTGCATGTGTACATACACAAGGGAACATTGTATTCAGTAATGGGTTTGATAAAGCAAAATTACAGTGGAAGGATGACTTCTATGGATCTCAAAAATATTCTGTTGTAAATTAGCTAGAGCATGTAGAAGGATTTCCTAACTATTGTAGAAACACAATTGTCAAATGAGAAAGTGTGGCCTACATAAATACTCACGTCTCTTATAGCCATACCAGTCCGAACAGCAGTCCGATTTATAATGTATGATATGGGAGCAGTTTTTTGCTAAATGGTATATATACCTGCGGACATGAAGATGTGTAATGTTTATGATCCTTGTCTTAAATACCTTTTAGTGTCCAACAGGGGAGGTGCTAGTAATTTTGCAGCCATGAGTTTCATGGATCCTATTTCAGTGCTTTGATTTGATGTTGCAGCATATGATGGAGCATAGTTGGTTTCCACAGACAGCAGTGGATAGAAGCAACATCATGCAGGCATTTTATAATGCACACATTGCTCTGAAATCCTAGGAACCATTGGTTGCACACACATCACCTATCAAGGCTCCACCGGATCCATATGGTATATGGTACATCGGCTGAAAGAGTTTTCACTCAATGAATTGTCAGGTAGTGTGCAAATACATAGAAGAGCATATGCAGCATGTCAATGCACCACCCAGGAAGTTCCTATGAGTCTCACACATGGCAATGCTCAACTTCAAGCAACATTTCATACACGGCGACTTTCCACATGGTCACCTAATTGGTAGATGCTCACAATTACAGTTATACACCACTATATATCATTCCCATTCAAGTAGGCAATAGGCCACGTATAATGGTGTCCACTATTGTGTGTTGTAGATTATGCTATATATGCCTTAGAACTAGGGATGATGACTCCCATATGACCCCCCACCCCGACCATGGCTGAGATAGTTTACTACCCAGCACATTCACAAACACAGAACATCATCAAATGTATATTTGGACTCCTAATGGGACAGTTCACTGGTTTAAATCATCTGGTAATACATTGAATTATGCACAAGAAACCTGCAGAGAAATATTTGTGGTATGTGTCATGTTACATAACATGGTACTATGCAAACAGATACCATAACACTAAAACACTGCAGTGCTGCCTGGGAGACATATTGCAACAGCAGAGAAGTAGTTAGGTGCAGATGTTTTGGATGAATGATGGCATCCCTTTGAAGGCAGAAGCAAGTGCAATACATTGCATCACAGCAAAGAGACTTTATCTGATCTACATCTATGGGCCATGATACAGGCAACTCAGAAAAAAAATGATGTATGCAATATTATGCCAAGGCTATATAATACACTATATTGTCTGGTCATGCTGTGCATCAGACAGTACTATGTTCAGACAGGATAGAAGGTGAGCAGAGCACAGTCATCATCAGTTCTACAGTACAGTGGGGCACAGTGACAGGTAAGAGCAATGCTATCATATTTTTGAAGGTCATGGGAGGAGTATGTGGTAACAATTCAAGTGGGTGACATGTTGGAAAAGAGTCAAGAATCACAGTACGAGGCAGAACTGCCATGCCATGAATACTGGCCATGTGTACTACATTGGCCTGATCTTTCAGGTTTTGATGAAATCTGCAGTATGGATGTTGCAATACTTCAGGAGCATGTACATGAATTGCAATGCAATACCCACAAGTTGGGAACCAATAGCTGTATGGTGTCCATGACCTGAACTGCAGCCACAGATATGCATGGCATTCTGTCAGACAGGTAGAAAAAGTGATAATTTAGAACTCTCTGATTGTATACAGGTGGACTGATGAAGCATTCTGGGGTGAACCTGAGAAGCATTGTCAGCCATGACTGTGAGACCAGGTATGCCCAAGTATGTCGGCCACAGTGGCCAGAGGCAGTAGTGATGCTGCCTTCAGAACAGTGTTTTTCATCTATTATATGTGGCCTGTAATAGTCCACCTTACCTGTGGACACTCATATTGGCATGGCCAGCATGACCTCCAGAGGCAAAATGGAGTGCAGTTACCACATGCTTCATTGATGCAGCCAAAGATGCTATGTGCGCTATCAAGTATCTGAGCACTGTTTGCTCCCTATCGCTGTGTAGATATTGTATGTCATCCCCACAGGTCATGCACATGTTGCATGTTATCACACAGGCTATGTATCAGACTCAACAACTCTTCCATGGTATGTGTTGAAACTGTGTGTGCCTGGATTACTGATCTGCACATCCACTGATTGGCATTAAGTGTTGCCCTCAGGTGAAGGAAAGACCTGAAGTCCTGGTGGCAGCTCATCAACACACCTCTCCCCTATGGGGTATGCTAGCAAACAGAGGCAGTGCAGCTGTCAGATGTTGTCTGTGTTGGTGATCCTGCATGGCTTGGATGAGGCCCAAAGTAACAGGATGTACAATGGTAAACATAGGAGAGATCAGAAATCTGTTCTGACCCTCTCATTTTGCATCATAAGTGAAGGAGGTATATGTGAGCCTTCCAATGTTAGCATTGTTGACAGTGTCACTATGTCATTTGACTGTACAATGTTCAAAATGCATTGTTACCATTGTCAACCATATGTGACCTATGATATTAAACATGTACAATCCTCTTGTACAGGACTTTTTATCAGTAGAACCTGTGAATGCATAAAAGTAGCAGATGTGTGGCAGCAATGAAACATATGCCTCATATCACCAAACACATGTAACATATGCTGGTGCATGATACAATCTGTGACTACCATATGAGTATATGCATACCATGCAGTGTAGGTTGGTGTAGTTGCAATCTGGATATACTGGCAGAAGATATATGCAGAGTTTTTTTTTTTTTTTTTTTTTGCTGAATATGTCCCCACTCACAGTCAGGTCATTGTAGACCAATGAATTATATCAGCTATGACTAATCTGGTAAGTCCCCTACAGGCACTAGGGCTGTCATCCCCTGCTCAGTTCCAACATTCAAGCAACTACCAGGTATGACAGTCCACTCACCCTTGCCAGTCAAGGATACCAGGAACTTTTTTCTTCTGTGAGTCACTTCTGTGTGGATGCTCCATCTCCTGTAATAGCCTGATCCTGGGAAATATCCCATGCATTTCCTCTTGCCATGCAATACAATATTGGTTATCCTTAATATCTGTACTATGGTCCTGTTATCACTCCACAACACATAGATGTCCTGCACAACTCTCTGATACACTTGGTATTGTAATGTCATCTGATTTTTCTTTGCCCAAGATGCTCATGACATTTGTGCATAGTATATGCAGTAACACCCCAATCTGTGGGTGGTCACTGTTTCCTGATATTGCTTCTTCCATGTGTCTATGGCAGATAGTGGTTAGTGTGAGAGTCTGTGTGTGTTTGTTCACATTACTGGTCTTGACTGACCTATATGTATATGTAATGACCCCTTCCTTCATATCTGGTCCCATTGTACATGTCCATTGTTATAATGTGAACAATCCTCCCTTTCTTATACCAACAGAGTTGACAAACATGTTATTATTGGTCACAGTCTTGTAACACCATTTTGAGAGCTTCAGTTGATGTGTTTTATATACAGAGCTGTTTTCACCTATGTACAGAGGTTATTGTGTCCCTTTTATCATGTCCTTCTCTTTATCCATGCAGGTCATGGTATGCCCCCATCACAGCTGTACATGTACTTGTCATGCTCTTGTGCTGGGTTCCCTGACACAGGTCACATTACATTTGGACATGTAACTATCATGACCTTGTAAGGGGTTCCCTGACAAAAAGTTCCCCCATGGCTGGATATGTAACTGCCATGCCCTAACTCTGGATTGTCTGTCACAGCATCACCATTCCACAACTGAATATAACTGTCATGTCCTTGTACTGGTTACCCCATGTGCATCCATTGGTTGCCCTGTCCCTCTTGTTGACATTTTCTATAGGTGATAGGTGCAGTGCAGAGGTACATTACCACGCAACTTGTCTTCCTTTGGTATGCCAATACAAAGTGCAATGCCTTCTTCAGTGTAAATTTTGATGCCCAACTTACTCATCTTAATATGGTCTCCTGTGATATGGCAACCCCTTCTTATATCATGTTAAAATTTAATGTGATTGTCTCTGAAGTGCTACCATAAAGCATTGCTTTATCATATCAAAGCAGTTCTAGCCTGCTTGTCTCTCATCATCCATGTGCTAATGAAACATGTACACAATAGGCTCGTACACAAAGCCTGTTAAACTCATAGTGTGGTGACTCTGCACTAGAAAATACTTTGCTACTGCATTTCTGCTGTCTTACAATGTGTGTCATGTGACCTCAACATGAGGTATGAGACAATGTGTATAGGGCTAGCATTTTGCTCCTTGAGTGAACTTACTGAGTGGTCATGGCCTCCTCAGTGCTGATTCAGCAATGCTCCTGCCTGTTCTGATTAAGAGGTCAGGATTTTACTGAATCTGTTCCACAGACACTTTACTTGTTTAAGCTGAGAAGGGAGTGTTTCCAGTTTAGGCCTTGCTCCATCTTATTCTTAGATAGCAATGTCTTCCTCTTATTGTAAAGCTTGTTAATGGCAGCTGTCCGCCAGGCAGGTTTGCTCTTCCTTGAGGAGCTTGTTTTGGTCCTACCATGTACAGCCAAGTCAATGCAGTTATACAGGTGTTTGTAAAAAGCACTGGTGTAGAATTTGGCATAGTTGCCAGTTCCATTAGAGGAAGGAAGGGCTGAGAAGCTGTTTGTACCATCCCGTAAGAGGTTATAATCTGCCATGGAGAAGTTTTTTAGTTTAGTTGATAGTTACTTCAAATGAGACTGATGTGTGGTCAGATCTCACCAGGGAAGACCTCACAGTGGGGGTGTTACAGTGGTCCCCCATATTGGTAAGCACCAGATCCAGGCTGTTGCCACCCCTTGTGGGCATGTCAACCAACTGGTCCAGGGCATTGGAGTTAATGAAGTCGAGTAACCTTTGGACAAGTGAGTCAGAGCATGAGTATTTTACCCTGTCAATGGATGGGTAGTTAAAGTCACCCAAAACCATGGCATTCAGATGTATCTTAATAGAATCGAGTAGATCCAAACGGGCAGAGTGGGTGTCCTGATTCATGGAGGGGGTCCTGTAGTTCGCAATGACTTGAATAGGTGTCCTACCAACAGTTAATTGCATCTGAAATATCTTCCGGGAATCATGCTGTTTGACCAATCTGGCAGTGCATTTATATTTAATGAAAATTGATACACTGCCTCCTTTAGTTTTCATGCCTTCAGTTTGTGGTCTGGATGTGTGGAAGGAGGTGTAACCTGGTATGGCTGCTGAGTTCTCTACAGCATTGAACCAGGTCTCTGTAACTGCACAAATGCCTGCATTTTCCAAGTTGAGCACACTTCCAGTAAGTGCAGTTTTGTGTTAAGACTCCTAGCGTTTAGTAGCATAACCTTGACGTTGTTTTTAGATGGAGGTTTTACACCGGGAATTTTGTCCTTGAGACACTGCCTAAAAAAGGCACTGTGGGGGTGGCAAGAACCTTAGCCAGTAGCTAAAATCCCAGGAGTGACAGATAAAGACCATCTCTGGCAAAGCATCGAGTTCTGTTGATCATGTCATTACAGGCTGACAGATACTGGATCCCCTTAGAATGACACCAGAAACTAAGCCAATTATTGAAGTCAATAATTTTCTATTTGTACTGAGGCATCATCCTAGGTGAAGGTAAAATGCTGCTTAAGGCTAGGGACATATCTACCTGAGATACATAGTCAGAGACCTCAGTCATGTCTCTCTTCATATAGTCCAGAGAGGTACATCTCAAGTCATTCACACTAACATGGACTATGACAGTACCTGTTGCTGACAGACTTGAGTGCGTGTGTGATATGGTGTATCCTAGCACCTGATAGACAGCTTACTGTGACCTTTTTCATATCCATCCTGGTGAGAGGGACATCTGTGTGTCTAACGATAGACTCAACTATGAGTAATATTTTTGGTTTGTGATTTGCCTTAAGGACTTGACAGGTGAGACACTGGTATGTGAGCTATTATGTGTATTGTGTTCTGCAGAGGAAGTATTATGTGTAGCGTGCTTTTGGGAGGTCTCTGGTGTTTAGGTATGATTCTTGGGTGGAGTAGGAGGTGAGGTGTGAATGCTGACAACCCACTCATTGTTATATGTACTAACTGTTGTGTCAGACAGCATGGATTCAAGGTTCCTGATATAGTTACATCTATCACATGCTGAGTTTGTGTGGTTGTCGGTGAATATGAGGCAGTTGTTACACTGCCTCAGGATGCCCATATCAACCAAGGTAGCTGGGAAAACTGTGGGAAATTGTCCATCCATAGCGTTAGGTAACTTTATATGGTCATGAAAAGAGGTCACATTTAGGAATGGCTAGGGGGTAAGAGGTGTGTTGGTACCTCTTAGGCTAGGCTTAGTGTTCCACCAGATAATAGAGAAGGCCTGCAAAAAACCTCTGGAGGA
>NC_056735.1:160443226-160478226 GCF_019279795.1 Protopterus annectens
AAGTTCCCCTGCATGTAGTAGATCCCATTATTGGAGCAAGTCAGCATCAAGCTCAAGTACCAGAGCTTGTTCACAATCTATGGAACCATTACCCTCATTGTCCTTAGGAGACATTGTGTACAACACTTTCCAAATCTTAGTAAAATTTTGAACATCAGTAACACAAGCAGTACTCACCCAGAACTCACGTTGCAGAGAGAGACAATACTGCATTTTTTCCTTATCTGAAAAACAGTAAATAAGCAATATCAGATGAAATAAATCAAAAACAAACTTAATTTTTTAAGGCAAGTAAACGTTTCTCTGTATACTGGTAATTTCATCAGCGCAGTGAAACAATCACCATGTATAGCCCTAAATATGTTTCATAACACCTGCTATTCTACACTTCAATCAAAGTCTACCAGTATAACTAGCACCTGTACCACAAACCCTTCAGTATTGTGCAAATGATAATTGCTAATACTTTATGGGCCCTTAGGTGATTACTAGGCTAATGACCACAGGGGTCCTTTTTAAACCTAGCCATTCTCCAGAAGTAAATCAGATAAGTTTTGACACCCTATGGGTATTTTAATTATTTTTTTCTTGATATAAGGAGAAATGCATGATGTGTAATGTAAGTTGGTTATGCAACACTCAGCATAGCTTACAAGTTACACAGCATGCATCATGTAGTATAAGTGTGGTTTTCCACTGTCGCATAGTGAATGTCACATCCCATAGTTGTGGACTGTATGCCATCTCTTCACCTGTGTAGCAGTATACCATGCATGAGCCTGCTGCAGGGCTTGCTGTGCTGTTGCCATTAGATGGCTACTTTTGCTATCATCACTTGTGGGAGAAATGATAGAGGGAGCTGCATTGCCACTATTGGTGACTAGTGTTGCTGTTCTGCACCAGACTAATGCATGATCATGTGCAAAATGCAGCAGCTGGTAAACATTCTGCATATAGTAGCGTGGTCATGCTAAAGGCCCCTCAACTCATTCAGACAACAGAATGGGCTTTGAGCAGGTCAAACACTTGCTCAGTTATTACCCATGTCTGGGACAAGGTAGTGTTGAAGATCTCTGGGGATTATGTACTGGTGTCATTAGTCAAGGTTCAACTGGATAATCTGTGACACCTGTAAAACAAAAACAAAAAAGGGGGAGTGATTATTCAATAATACCTTTGTCACTCTATAGATACAGAGATTACTATGATTAGCAACAGCATAATGCTTTGCATGTACCAACTTGGTGACCAGGAGGAATCCTACCATGCAGAAAGAAGTGGTACAGTGAGCCTGTGTGCCAAATAGGAGAGTTATGGACACTGACATAATGTTGAGGCTTATGCACCCCTGTGCATCATACACTACTTGGTAGTTGATGGAATTCTAGCCCTTTTTCTGTTTCTTGCTTTGATACCCATCCATTTCTTGTACAACAGGACTCTAATAGCAACATCGGTGCAATGTAACATGCAAAGGACCTCAGGAAAGCATACCACTCCAAAGAAGGCACGCATGGTATTGTCTCACTCCTGATTTGAAACTGTGACACTGATCTACATGTGCCAAGAGTATGCCAAGGCAGAATCCTATGAGATACCTATCCCAAATGTTCCTAGCACATTTCTGGAATGTCACCATGCAAGTATAGAAAGGCTATACACACCTTGATATCCACATGTCTAGTGTAGAATATGAACAGCCGAAGTATGTGTTTCAAGGGAATTGAGTATGTGACAGTTTGTGTAAACTGAGATGTACTGAGTACTGTGAACTCTGAACTGTGAATAATGGAAAAATACTGAACAAACAAGATTCTACCTGAAGGCAGGAAATGTGCCTTTTATGGAAGTATATCCGATTTTCTCTTCTGCCTAGAAATATGATGATGTGAATTGTCTTATGTTTACGGGTAGACCTTTGATTGGTTAATTGCCCTGTGTAATGATCTAATTGGTTCAGTTTTATATTTTTGTACTATCAGCAATATCACCAGTATTTAAGCTTGTTTATTCCTTTGTTCTGGGAGTCTCCCTGGTACTTTCCATGAGGCTCCCGCACGTGTGTACTGTTAGTTAATAAAAGCCACTGAAAGAGAGAAAGAAATGTATCTGTCTTCATTTTTAAAGTAATGCACGACTTTACAATTGGTGCCGTTTACTCAGATCTGAATTAAGAGCAAGCTGCAGCAGTTGAGAACTGAACGAAATACTGCTAAAAGGGCCCACAACAGATTTTTCTGTTTCTGTAGTATTTCTTTCATTTTTCTGTCCCTGTCTGTGTCTGCCTTCTAAAGTTTTATGAACAAAAAATTTTTTTTTATTATTATTTTTATCTGACAAAGTTATGATTTTTCTCTTTCAGTCATTTTAAGGTAAGTGGCATGCATTTCTTTTCTGCTTCGAATACGCAGTATGAGAGTGGGGTTAATATGGAAAATAAACTGGCGTCATACGTATGAAAGGAGGAATGAGAGTGGGGAATAAGACGTTTTTATAACGTCTTAGCTAAACCTGTGGTAAACAGGTATAGCTTATTGTATGAGTGCGGGGTAAAAAGACGTTTTTATAACGCCTTAGCTAAACCTGTGTTAAACAGGTATAGCTTCTTGTATAAGAGTGGGGTAATAAGACATTTTTATAACGCCTTAGCTAAACCTGTGTTAAACAGGTATAGCATCTTGTATGAGAGTGGGGTAACAAGACGTTTTCATAACGCCTTAGCTAAACTTGTGGTAAACAGGTATAGCTTACCGAGTGATAGTAGGGTACTGAGGGGTCCTGAGTGAAAATGTGAGTGAGTGCGGGAAAAATAAATGAGCCAGAAAAAGGTACACCAGCTGGTTATATGTTTTATCGGGTGTCCCGAGACAGTTGTATGTTTTTAGATCAGTGGATCGCCCTTACTAAGGACGACGGCGATCTTGCTTTTCTGGAAAATGGTAGTTTTAATAAAGATGTTCTGACTAATTTACGAAAAAAATTAAAAAAGAAAGGAAAAATACCAGGGTTGTGCTGGACAGCTTTTAATGATTGGATGTGTGAGGCAAAAGAACGGGAAAAAGATTCGGTCGTTAGTCGTCTTAAGGATAGTCAACAAAAGTTAAAAGAGCAGATAAAGGAACTGCGACAAACTACTAAAAATCTAGACATAGCTAATGGTAAACGTTTAAAAGAACCCACCCTTTAAGGGATTATATCCGATTCAAGAATTAAATAAACTACAGATACCTGAATCATCTGAAGATGATAATCCATGGTTCCCCCCACCCCCTACGGCTCCTCCACCGCAATATCAACCTTCACAACTACAGGATGGAACTGTTAGTTCCACAATACAGAATGAAGGCCGGCGGATGGAAGAGCAAATCATTCCAGACCCCAGATGGGGAGATCAGGTGATAGGAGGCCAGCCTAGCCGCCTGGCTATAGAACAACCTGACCAAATAGATACAGGCAAATCATCCCCTAGAGTAATCTCCTCTAAGATAAAGAAACAGCTTAAAAGAAAAGTGCAAATGCTTTTTGACCCTAGGCCCAGTCAGCCAAAAATACCTGAAAAAACAGGAAAACGGTTTATTCACACAAGGGTAAATATTATAAGCAATGCCCAATTGTGGTTAAGGACAAGGATGGTTACATTAGTCCAGATAAATCTCATCAAAGCTTTACTTCTGATTTGAGCACGAGCTCATCAGACGAAGCAGGAGTATTTCCACTGAGGGAGGTTCCAAATCCAGCACATGCCAGAGATGCGGAACAACCGGCTACTGTAGTCATACCTAGGGCATGGTCGGCAGTTGATTTTCAAGCTATTACTAAATCACTTCCGCCCATTTGTAATAATCCAGCAAAGTTTCAATGCGTATTAGCAGGACACATATGTTTACAAAATCCTACTATAGAAGTAGTTAAAGCTGTCCTCCAATACACTGTTCCAGCTGATCTGATGAAATGTATCTGGAATCATGCTAATGTCCCCACCCCAATACCAAAGCATAACACACAAGGGGAAAACGGTTTTGAAGCAGTTAGACAACGAATAGTTGATGCTATTATCATCATAGTGCCACCTACCCCAAAATGGTCTAAGATTAAGTCAGTCATACAGAGAGAAGACGAACCTATAGATGAATACTTACAATGACTTACTGATGCCTTTAAGGCATATTCCAGATACCCAGAGCCCACTGAAGGGCCAGCACAGAGCGGGCTGTCAGCTGCTTTTGTGGATGGGTTACACCCTCAAGTGAGAGATAAATTAAAAGAAGTATGTTTGAATTGGCCTAGTCTGGGCCTGCATGAGTTAGTTCAACAAGTACAATACCTATCTGACCATTTGGCTAAAGAAAAGAAGGATTTATAGCTATCCCTGTAAAAATAACTCTAAAACCTGGAGCAAAGTTGCCGCGAGTACCACAGTACTCTCTGACGGCTGAGGCTATTTCTGGTATAGCCCCTGTTATTTCTGCACTAGCACAGCAAGGGATAATAGTACCCACCACAAGCCCGTGTAATACTCCAATATTTCCAGTAAAGAAACCTGGTAAACAAGCTTACAGATTTGTACAGGATTTACAGGAAGTTAACAAAGCAGTTATGCCTGTCTTCCCAATTGTGCCAAACCCTGCCACTATTTTAAACTGTATCCCACCTACAGCTAAATGTTTTACAGTAATAGATATTTCATCAGCTTTTTTCTCTATCCCAGTACATTCTGATAGTCAATATTTGTTTGCTTTTACCTACAAAGGGCAACAGTATACTTGGACTCGATTGCCCCAGGGGTAAGTAGAATCTCCGACTTTATTTTCAAGGGAAATACATAGGCAATTACAAGACTTACAGCTACCGTCACGTTCAGTTCTAGTCCAATATGTGGACGATATACTTATAGTCTCCCCAGACAGTAACGCCTGTAAGGAAGATTCTCTTTTAGTGTTAAAATTTCTAGCAGCACGTGGATTTAAAGTGAATAAATCAAAATTACAATATTGTCAAGATAAAGTACAGTATTTGGGACACATAATTGAAATGGGTTCTCGCCGGATACTCCCAAACCGTATCAGTTCTATTCAAACTGCACCTCGTCCTGTAACCCAGAGGCAACTTAGAGGGTTCCTTGGTCTAGCAGGATACTGCAGACAGTGGGTGTCTAATTTTTCAAAAATTACCGCCCCTCTGTTGCAACTCTTGAAAAAGGACATTACAGACCCTCTACCCTGGATGTCACAGCATGATGAGGCTTTTCAGGCAATCAAAACAGCCCTGGTAAATCCTCCTGCCTTAGGATTACCGGACTATTCTAAACCTTTCGTTTTCTTTTGTTGCAAACGAAATAAGACTGCTCTGGGTCTCTCAACCCAGCAACGCACTGGAGGATACTGACCAATTGCTTACTATAGCACTCAATTGGATCCGATTGCTTCTGGTTACCCAGCTTGCTTATGGGCTGTGGCTGCTGCTGCCATCTTGGTAGACATGGCAGCTCCACTAACCCTGGGACATGACACTGTACTAGCAGTCCCGCAAGCTGTTCAAGCCTTACTTTTGAAAACTAAAACACAATATCTTTCAAATGCACGCCTTACTAAGTACGAAATAAGTTTAATGGGAAATCCTGCCTTATAAATTAAATGCTGCCCACCACTAAACCCTGCCTCTTTAATACCAACCTCAGACGAGGGTGAAACACATGACTGTGTATTAGTAGTTAACTCCGTTCTTTGTCCTAGGTTGAATTTATTTGATATTACCAACCTCAGACAAGGGCGAACCACATGACTGTGTATTAGTAGTTAACTCCGTTCTTTCTCCTAGGTTGAATTTATTTGATATTACCAACCTCAGACGAGGGCGAACCACATGATTGTGTGTTAGTAGTTAACTCTGTTCTTTCTCCTCGGTTGAATTTATTTGATATTACCAACCTCAGACGAGGGCGAACCACATGATTGTGTGTTAGTAGTTAACTCTGTTCTTTCTCCTAGGTTGAATTTATTTGATATTACCAACCTCAGACAAGGGCGAACCACATGATTGCGTGTTAGTAGTTAACTCTGTTCTTTCTCCTAGGTTGAATTTATTTGATAATACCGACCTCAGACGTGGGCGAACCACATGATTGTGTGTTAGTAGTTAACTCTGTTCTTTCTCCTAGGTTGAATTTATTTGATATTACCAACCTCAGACGAGGGCGAACCACATGATTGTGTGTTAGTGGTTAACTCTGTTCTCTCTCCTGGGTTGAATTTATTTGATACTACCAACCTCAGACGAGGGCAAACCACATGATTGTGTGTTAGTAGTTAACTCTGTTCTCTCTCCTAGGTTGAATTTATTTGATAATACCGACCTCAGACGAGGGCGAACCACATGATTGTGTGTTAGTAGTTAACTCTGTTCTTTCTCCTAGGTTGAATTTATTTGATATTACCAACCTCAGACGAGGGCGAACCACATGATTGTGTGTTAGTAGTTAACTCTGTTCTTTCTCCTAGGTTGAATTTATTTGATACTACCAACCTCAGACGAGGGCGAACCACATGATTGTGTGTTAGTAGTTAACTCTGTTCTTTCTCCTCGGTTGAATTTATTTGATATTACCAACCTCAGACGAGGGCAAACCACATGATTGTGTGTTAGTAGTTAACTCTGTTCTTTCTCCTCGGTTGAATTTATTTGCTATTACCAACCTCAGACGAGGGCGAACCACATGATTGTGTGTTAGTAGTTAACTCTGTTCTTTCTCCTAGGTTGAATTTATTTGATATTACCAACCTCAGACGAGGGCGAACCACATGATTGTGTGTTAGTAGTTAACTCTGTTCTTTCTTCTAGGTTGAATTTATTTGATAATACCGACCTCAGACGAGGGCGAACCACATGATTGTGTGTTAGTAGTTAGCTCTGTTCTTTCTCCTAGATTGAATTTATTTGATATTACCAACCTCAGATGCAGGCGAACCACATGATTGTGTGTTAGTAGTTAACTCTGTTCTTTCTCCTAGGTTGAATTTATTTGATATTACCAACCTCAGACGAGGGCGAACCACATGATTGTGTGTTAGTAGTTAACTCTGTTCTTTCTCCTAGGTTGAATTTATTTGATATTACCAACCTCAGACGAGGGCGAACCACATGATTGTGTGTTAGTGGTTAACTCTGTTCTCTCTCCTGGGTTGAATTTATTTGATATTACCAACCTCAGACGAGGGCGAACCACATGATTGTGTGTTAGTAGTTAACTCTGTTATTTCTCCTAGGTTGAATTTATTTGATAATACCGACCTCAGACGAGGGCGAACCACATGATTGTGTGTTAGTAGTTAACTCTGTTCTTTCTCCTAGGTTGAATTTATTTGATATTACCAACCTCAGACGAGGGCGAACCACATGATTGTGTGTTAGTAGTTAACTCTGTTCTTTCTCCTAGGTTGAATTTATTTGATACTACCGACCTCAGACGAGGGCGAACCACATGATTGTGTGTTAGTAGTTAACTCTGTTTTTTCTCCTAGGTTGAATTTATTTGATATTACCAACCTCAGATGAGGGCGAACCACATGATTGTGTGTTAGTAGTTAACTCTGTTCTTTCTCCTAGGTTGAATTTATTTGATACTACCAACCTCAGACGAGGGCGAACCACATGATTGTGTGTTAGTAGTTAACTCTGTTCTTTCTCCTAGGTTGAATTTATTTGATAATGCCGACCTCAGACGCAGGCGAACCACATGATTGTGTGTTAGTAGTTAACTCTGTTCTTTCTCCTAGGTTGAATTTATTTGATATTACCAACCTCAGACAAGGGCGAACCACATGATTGTGTGTTAGTAGCTAACTCTGTTCTTTCTCCTCGGTTGAATTTATTTGATATTACCAACCTCAGATGAGGGCGAACCACATCATTGTGTGTTAGTAGTTAACTCTGTTCTTTCTCCTAGGTTGAATTTATTTGATAATACCGACCTCAGACGAGGGCGAACCACATGATTGTGTGTTAGTAGTTAGCTCTGTTCTTTCTCCTAGGTTGAATTTATTTGATATTACCAACCTCAGACGCGGGCGAACCACATGATTGTGTGTTAGTAGTTAACTCTGTTCTTTCTCCTAGGTTGAATTTATTTGATATTACCAACCTCAGACGAGGGCGAACCACATGATTGTGTGTTAGTAGTTAACTCTGTTCGTTCTCCTAGGTTGAATTTATTTGATAATACCAACCTCAGACGAGGGCAAACCACATGATTGTGTGTTAGTAGTTAACTCTGTTCTTTCTCCTAGGTTGAATTTATTTGATACTCCTTTGCAAAATCCTGATTTAGTTCTTTTCGTTGATGGATCCTGTTTAAGAAAAAACTCTGGAAAATTCCAAGCTGCTTGGTCAATCTGCACACCGACTGAAGTATTGCAATCATCACGATTACCTACAGGCGCCTCCGCACAGGCCGCGGAATTAGTGGCATTATCACATGCATGTAAACTAGCTAAAGACAAGTCTGTTACTATTTATACTGATTTCCGTTATGCCCATGGTGTTGTTCATGATTTTGGCATATTATGGAAAGAACAAGGGTTCTTAACATCTTCCGGAACACCCATTAAAAAACATTTTTATATCAATAATTTATTACAAGACTTATTGTTACCTTCTGAAATTGCTGTTGTTAAATATGCAGCCCATCAATCCAATGACACTTTCGAGAGTAAGGGCAATAATTTTGCTGACTGAGCTGCTAAACAGGCTGCTTTCTCACAAACTGTTTACAGTCACTTTTTGCAGCCATTACAATCTATGAAAACTTTTGATGAAACAGTACTAAAAGCTTTACAGAATGAGGTTTCAGAATCAGAAAGAAAAACATGGCTGGCTCAAAATAGTTTTAAACGATCTGATTTAATTTGGCAACATCCAGATGGCAGATTGGTCTGCCCCCTATCCATGCTAAATTCCCTCATTAAAGCTTATCATTTGCCAGCCCATGTTGGGGTACAAGCTTTAACAAAACAAATCCAAAAGGATTGGTTTGCCCCAAAGCTTTCTGTTTCTGTACAGCACTTTGTGAGCAAATGCTCCATTTGTTTACAGTACAATATTTCCAAAGGCACAATGGCTCCTGCACAACCCTTACCAAAACCATTGGGACCATTTTGTGCTTTGCAATGGGATTTTATTGAATTACTACTTTGTGCACATTTTAAATATGTTTTAACTGTTGTTGATGTTTTTTCTGGATGGTTAGAAGCATACCCTTGTGCGAAAAATGATGCTATCTCAGTTGCTAAAAAACTCTGTTATGACTTTATACCTTGATTTGGTGTTCCTTGTTATATATATTCAGACCGTGGAACACATTTTACAGCTCAATTAATTGACTCACTGTGTACTATGTTGGGCATCACTCCACTGTCCATATAGACCGCAGGCATCTGGAATCATAGAACGCATGAATCAAACACTGAAAAATAGACTAGCAAAAATTACTACTGAAACAGGCCTCACTTGGGTACAGGCCTTACCACTAGCTTTGTTCTCTATGAGAGCACGAGTACATCCTACTAAAGGCCTTTCTCCTCATTAAATTCTCATGGGCTGACCTATGCGCATGCCCATGACTCCACCACCACCCTTTTCTGAGTACGATGCCTTTGATCATGATGTTATTGTATACTGCACTTCTCTTGTTTCTTTCTTACAGTGTTATCACCGCCAAGTAGTAGCGGCACAACATAACCCTGATCCTTTTACGTCTTCTGAACTACAACCAGGCGATTGGATGTATGTCAAGTCTTTCTCCAGAAAAACAGCACTGCAACCTCGTTGGAAGGGGCCTTACCTGGTTCTATTGACAACATCTTCAGCGGTACGATTACAAGGCTCACCAACCTGAATTCATATATCACACGTTAAGAAAGTCGTCCTTTCCAAAGATCAAACACCTCTACCTTTCACAGCTCCAGAATCTCTACCTATCACTTCCTGTACTTCAAGCCATACTGTTCCTGCACCTGATAATGTCTGACACTTCTACAATTGGAACACTTCTCCATTCTAATACAATTCCACCGAAACCACCATTTCCACTAAGGTACTGTAAAACAATCTTGGTGGTTATTTTTGCTGTTCTTATATTTCTGCTGTGACCATATCTATTTTCTGCTACAGTAACACCTCATGCCAACAGAACTGCATGGCATCCACCATTCAATACCTACTAAGCTATAAAATATACTTATGCATCATCCCTTAATGTCTCCAATTGCTGGATCTGCACTGCCATTCCTACGGTTCATGGGGAATTGATGCTAAATATAGTTCCTTTAGGGATTAAAGAGACATGGATGAATCTGATCTATGACACATCAAGAGTTATTTCGAAACACAAAGTAGCATTACAGTTGTCTGTCCGTCAAAATGGAACTGTGTGTTTCCAGAAACTTGATAAAATCAGAGTAGGGTGGAGCCATTGCAACAAAACAGTGGTATATAACTGCACTGCATGGGGTTGTGTAACAGATTTCTCACCTATATCAAGAATTGTAAAAAACTCTATAGCTAACTTTTCCCAGGAAATAGAAACTGTCTACTGGAAAATATTTGAAGGGCGGCAGAATGCTGAGAATCACTTTAAGCCTATCAATATCACCATTAAAGTAAAGAACTGTTATTTTGTGTGTGGAAGAAAAGCATATAAATGGCTACCAGGAAACTGGTCTGGCAGCTGTTTCCTGGGTTACCTAGTTCCAGCTATCCGACATGTATCTACATTACCTAAGGGAAAAATTCAGAATGTTCAAGAGGTCAAGAAGCCTGCCAATCCGGTAGGTAAAGTCGAATGCTTCATGGATCTATCATCATGACCTGGCTCATGCTAGTACCAAAGGACTGTCCCATATTAACTTGGGTGATGATGTACTATCATGGGCTGGTATAATTCTGTCATACGGAGCAGTAAAATCAATTTGGGAACTGAGAATGCCCCTTTTGGGATGTACCTTACCAGACACCTGCAGCAACTGGAAAGACCCCAAAACTACCTCACCAAGAGGATCAAAGGGCTCAAACAGATGCCATATGCTGCCCGGTTAAAGAAACTCCAGCTCTACTCAGTGGCATACCACCTGTTCAGAGGCGATCTGTGCCTGACGTATAAAGCCATGTCCAACCCGGAATTAATGGACATGCTGCACCTCAGAAAATCCAAATCCCATCGAGCTACATGCTCGAGAGACTTGAACCTCAGCACTGAAATAAATAGGACATGCTGGAGGGACAGATTCATAACCCAGAGGCTCCCTTCACTCTGGAATAAAATCCCAGTCCAGGTTAGGCAGAGTCCCTCATTGACTCTCTTCAAGAGGAATCTTGATGAGTGGATGGGAGATCATAGGTTTACCCCGGGTATCACTTCTGTGTCACTTTTAGACAGAGGCACAGTATACTAACCTCGAAAAAGGGCATAGCAAAATAAATTTAAAATGGGTGGCGAAAGCCAAACACATTCTGGCTAGGCTTATAAATGCCCTAGGGCAGATAGCCTAGTATGAACCTATGAACCTATGAACCTATGAGAAAGTTATCTAAACTGCTCGAAATGTTGAGCAATGCTACATTTTCTGCCATAGAACTAGTAACTGATGAACTGACTGCTATGAGGGCTGTAGTACTCCAAAACCATATGGCCCTCGATTTCACACTAGCGGCAAAAGGAGGAACTTGCACTTTAATCCAGGAGGAGTGCTGTATGTTTATTCCTGACAATCAGCACGAAATTGAAAGTCACCTTGAACTGATTCAGAGAATTTCCAAACTTTCAGAGGCCAAAGATGCTGATAGCTCAACATGGGCTTGGTTGACCAACCTTTTCCCAGGTTGGGGAGGTGGACTGTTGAAGCTGATTTTGTTAATTGCAGTATTAGAAATTGTTGCTTTCATTGTCTTATTTTTAATCAAAGCACTGATTTTGAAATTAATGTCCTCAAAAGCTGTGAAAAAAGTGCCTACATTTTATATGCCTGCAACTATGACTGTAGATAATGAAATGAAAATGTCTCTCAATGATGAAAAGACTAGCAGCATGGTTATGCTAGATTTGTGGCAGATGTATGACAGGTTAAATGATGATGCTTACACAGCATCAAATGGGGGATTGTAGAATATGAACAGCCAAAGCATGAGTTTCAAGGGAATTGAGTATATGACAGTATGTGTAAACTGAGATGTACTGAGTACTGTGAACTCTGAACTGTGAATAATGGAAAAATACTGAACAAACAAGATTCTGCCTGAAGGCAGAAAATGTGCCTTTTATGGAAGTATATCTGATTTTCTCTTCTGCCTAGAAATATGATGATGTGAATTGTCTTATGTTTATGGGTAGACCTTTGATTGGTTAATTGCCATGTGTAATGATCTAATTGGTTCAGTTTTATATTTTTGTACTGTCAGCAATATCACCAGTATTTAAGCTTGTTTATTCCTTTGTTCTGGGAGTCTCCCTGGTACTTTCCATGAGGCTCTCGCACGTGTGTACTGTTAGTTAATAAAAGCCACTGAAAGAGTGAAAGAAATGTATCTGTCTTCATTTTTAAAGTAATGCACAACTTTACACTAGGAAGGCCACACATTTCCCCATTCCCTATCTGCAGGCCATACATACTAACCAAACCTTGTATTATATCCTATTCAGTCTAAACCTGTCCAAGATTTACTGCTCAGCAAAGTTCAGATGGGTTATCCTTTACCTATATCTTTCTCTTCTTGGCTATTGAGTGTCACATGGCGAACGTCGTTTTGGCATGAATGACTGAAATGAATACCTCAGAATGGAAGACACCTAAGCTGGGAGCAAAAACAACCATCTGTAGATGCTTTTGCAAACATTACATACATGCACTTGTTCATTAAAAAGTAATTATGAACCGCTCAAATGTAGGAAGATCTTATTTCCATAATATAGTTGCAGATTTTTCACACATGCCTCATTTACATCTCATTAATGCCTCATTTGCAAAAATCTTCCTCAAAATTGTTCAAACAACTACACGTCAGCACAACTACTGTATCTGAATTGTCCTTTGGCCGCACTTAGGTGCAGCCTCTGCACATGCTCACTGTGCTTATATGTAATGACTATAAATACCTCACTTTGTTTCGACCAAAAACAGCTTGCACTAAAGAAAGGCACCTCTTTTTGATATCTTGCATGGAAAGAAACCGATCAACTAATTGTTGTGGTCAGTAAAACATCTTAAAATATAAGACATGGGAAAAGAGAAGAACACTATCTTAATGAGACCATGCTGTGTTCAGTTGTCCAGTGAATGTCTAAGAACTGTAATGCTGATGCTTGCAACAGGGTGAATGTAAGAGAGTGTGAGAATAGGAGAGGTATATATTAATTCTGAGATTGTCATATCTTGGAATATTCTCCATATTTCAAGGTAGACTGATCTGGAATTAATATATATATATATATATATATATATATATATATGTGTGTGTGTGTGTGTGTGTGTGTGTGTGTGTGTGTGTGTGTGTATATATATATATATATATATATATATATATATATATATATATATATATATATATATATATATGCAACAGGGGTGTGGTGACATGGCCCCCTTGTACGCTGGAGGTACAGGGAGCCTGCAAAAATGTATTAAAAGTGTATGAGGGGGATTTGGAGTTTGATTTTTGTCAGAATTGCAGTTCAATACTCATAGCATCAGGAACTGCAGTACTGAATCTCCTACTTGTGATAGAGAAAATGTTCTTCTGTCACACATTACTACAATACCCTTGTCAGTATGCCAGCACTTCAGAAGCACATGCTTGTTATTAACCAGGTTGGATGACTTCTCAAGTAACTGCACTATTGCTCTATCAACAAGGTGACAATGAGCAGTGCCATTTGGAATGATGTTAAAGAAAATTAGATTAGTATTCTAAGCCTGTAAGTGCACATTGTATGTTTAAATGTTTAGAAGAATACTTGCAATGTGTAGGAAGTATGCATGTTTCCATAACATGTAATTGTTATATAGTATTCAGATAGAAACATTTCTACTCAATTTTCCTAAAGCAATCAGTCATTAACAGAAAAATCTGGGACAAGACTGTGGATCACGGAACAAGCTGTGGCCTGCCTCTCATCTTGGGTTTGGTGCTACTGTTTTGCTTCTGGTCAGAGAATAATCAAATGGGCATTATTATCCCAACAGTGTGAAGCTGTAGTGAGACCAGCATTAGTAGTAGCCAGGTAGTAGCCAATTAGGTGACTACCCTCTTTTCATCATGCTTGACAAAACTAATTCTTTCTTTGCAGTATGTACTGCATGATTAGTTGCTGTAAAACCTAATTTCAGAATATCTCCCAAAATACTTCATCCATAAATCATCAGGGTATACTATAGTACTTTTCTCAGGTGTTTGGCGGTGCCTTATATAGACATATGCACCATGAGATGATAGTTGTCCTATAAAACCACCCTTGAAATTTCACCAATACCTCGCTGCACAGAGGGCAACTAGTTTGTGCAGTGTCAAGCACTACCCCCAGACTTCCAAACCAGATACTCCTAACTTTATAATCTCACCACAACTCTCTAATCAATAAAAATGGCCTGTTGCCATGGATATGAACTTCCTACTACCTCTGTTACCAGCCTGGTGGATATGGGCATCCTAAGACAATGCAGAAATTGCTTCATATTTACAGATCCATTGCCCTCACCAGCTCTTCTTCCATTGAAGACCAAAAAAAAAAGAATGTTCCTTTAACCGGTACACCAACCAGCTGGCTAGATGCATGTGACCCCCTCCCTACCTCCTGCCCAGCCATTCAGGTTGCTTTTCTGTGTCGTGCCCCCGACCCTCCTTGAACACATTTTATTAAAAATATATTTTTTTTATTTTTTGCTATAGTTTATACCCTGCTTGCATGGAACGGTATGGTGCTCATGTTTTAGTTAAGAAAAGAAGGTGTAGCATACTGCTTGCACCCTGCCTGCATAGAGCAGTACAACAGTCAGGTTTCAGTGAAAAAGTAGAGAGAGAGAGAGAAAAGAGTTTTTTTTTTACTTTTAAACTGTAGGAAACTGCTTTCTACAATGTAGCAAGCAGTTGCTACACTTTAGACCACATCTGAATCATTACACTACTCAGATTTGATCGCAAATGCAATACTGTCTTTTAAAATCTGGTACTGAGGTAGAGATCCAGGTCAGATGATCATATCCCCATAATACTGTCCCCTCAGGGCAGTGACCCCTCACACCCCACCCTAGCTACATTACTGTGTGAGAGATGTATTTACAGAATGTCACTGGATGCAAAGCTCTCACATAAAAACACCTAATATCAATCAGGCTGTCAGCAGTGCATACACTGCACCCATTAAACACAGCTAGACCCATATATGCATAGGCACTTAAATGTAACCTTCCTAAACCCCAAAGACCTCCTCCTCAAAGCACATATAACAAATACCCTCATCAGCTTCAAATGAACTTGTTCAAAACAACACCCACATCAACACATACTGCACACCTCATGGAGCCTCTACTTCTAAGCCGATAAGGCAAGCCACCAGACAACCCAGTATATCCTGATCATTGGAGACTCTGTAGTGAAACACACTGATGCCCCTCTCTCCAGGCTGAGCAAGGAGAAAGTCACAGTCATTTGCTTATCAGGATCCAGGATCCACCATATTATGCACGCACTCAGGCCAGTGGACTGTAAGTACCAATATGACTCAGTCATTGTCCATCTGGGTGTAAATGACCTGATACATACCTCCCTAGAATATAGGAAGAGTGGCATCATGGAGCTCTCAGAATACATGCCCTAGGCAGGTATAAGCCTAGCAGTGAGCAGCATTCTACCTTCTCCAAGGATGATGCCACAATATGAACAGAAGATGACTGACTTTAATATTTGGCTTAGTTTCTGGTGTCATTCTAAGCGGGTGCAATATTTGTCAGCATAAAAGGAGATGGTTGAAAGACCACAATGTTTTACCAGGGATGGTCCCCTCTAGGCTAAACAGTAATCTTATCTTTCACCATCATGTGGCAATGACAGTGAGGAAATCATTTAGTGTTGTACAACTTATAAATAAAGGTATGGCATCTAAGTCCAAGGAGGTTTTTGTTCCACTGTATTTGGCATTCAAGAGACTTTTCATCGGGTAAAATTCCCCCTTTGGTATATACCAAACCAGGCATACCCAACAACTGGAATATCCACAGAGGTTCCTTACCAAAAGGATACAGAGCATGAATAACATGTCCTATTCAGACCACTCAAAACTCTATCCATGTATTATGTTCTCTACAGGTTGTTGAGGGGAGAATTATGCCTGGCGTGCAAGATATTGTCAGAACCTACTCTGATGGAATTCCTGCATTTCCACAAAACAAATGGCACCAGAATTACCCTTTCTAAAGACTTAAATCTTGCCTGTGAAATAAATAGAACTTGCTGGAGAGACAGGTACATATCCCAGAGACTACCCCTTCTCTGGAACAGGCTCCCCATCCACATGAAGCACAGTTCCTCCCTAATCCATTTCAAGTGCAACTTGGACAACTGAATGGGAAACAGGAAATTCATCCCTGGTTTATCAGCTATGTCTCTAATGGACAAGCGCAGTCTGTAAAGGGTTCATCTTCCAGGCCTTTGCTTTTATAATGTTTCATCTTCCATGCCCCTGCTTATACTTACGAAGGGTACCAGACTTTTTCAGCAATTTGGGATGAATGGCTAGGCTTAAAAAGGCTCCAGTGGTCATTAGCCTAGTACACACCTATGAACCTCTAAAATAATTCATTGCTTCAGTTTGAACTGCTGTATCCCTATGCAACTACATTTGGGAATATTACAGAAAATGATCCCTGACATTTTCAGTTCTTTCTTTCTTTCTTTCTTTCTTTCTTTCTTTCTTTCTTTCTTTCTTTCTTTCTTCTCTTTTATTCCATTGCTTAAATTTTCATGTTGAAATTCACTACCACAAGACTACATCCATTTAGTCACACTTTTTTTAATTTGTGGAAACTGTGAAAGTATCATATAAATAAAATAATATATGGAGAGGATAATCAATATTGTGAACCCTTTTTTGTGTTGACATTGAAGTAAATGTTGAGTTTTGGTGTTCTTCAGTGCTATAAGTTCAACAGACCCATTAGCCAACAGCCACACACATACATTTAGCAGGATTCAAGTAAATTCTCTCCCATACTGATTGGCCATCGTGGGTTGGACAATTAGCACTACAGAGAAAACTTCTTATTCACATGTAATAAAGTTGCACAGAGAAATGCCTCATTTATGGCTTATTACAATGTCTCTAAATTGAGCCCTGTACTCCTAAATCTGACTACTGTAGTGTTCTCTCTACCAACTCACTCATTTTAGTAGTATAGGTAACTCCTACCTGCACATACACATATGCACGCAAATACACATGCACACACATATCTAAGCATGCATTGATATACACAAACACACACACACACACACACACACACACACACACACACACACACGCAAGGCTCGACTACGCTGATTATTACCACCTTCTAGTCCCATAGAAGTGACTAGGTGAATGTTGTCAAAAGGCAACATACTCTCCTAGAGAAAACAAAGTCAAGTCTTCTGAACCATTCTCTGAATCCCCCCAACCTGAGTTAATGAGGAGCCACCACTATTTCCAGGGGACAGCATATGGTTACTTAGCATTAGCCACTCTCTAAGACTACTGCATTAGCATGCAGCTTTTCCAACAAGACTGCTATTCATGCTTAGGCCCCTGCCAGGGGAAATCTACTGTGGGTGGAGGGTCTCTGAACTTGGATGGATTACCTTGATGAGGAAACCTTCAGTATCACGGTAAGCCTTTCAGAACTCCAAGGATTTAAACAAAATGAGCTATAAACTCTTAAAACATTCATTGGAATGGTGCATGATATAACTTCTGGCATATAATACTCATTTATAAAGTATATAATATACTTTCCTACATCACAAGTTGTTTCATACTAGTAAATCAAACATTAAGAGCATGGAAAGCATATTGATTTAGATACTGTCCTTAAATTATTCACATAAATGAGCACAACAAGCAAAATTATCTTAAATAACACATTAATTAGTTTAAGAAGGTGTTGGTGTTACTGCTCAAATATAGCTAGTACTCATTTACAACAAAGCAAAGATTGCAAATACCTAACAAATACAACCAGCCATCATTTTCTGGCTGGCTGCTCATTATATCTACAGTATATAATAATTATGCTTAGTTCCCAGTGGAACCTCATTACACATGGCTTATGCTTTGTAAAGCATGTCAGACCTCATACTATTTGAATGTGTTCTGTGTTTCGTTCTGTGGTATATCTTTTCTGTCAGCATAGCCAGAGAGAAGATAGAGAAATAGTCTAATGGAGACTGACTGACCTAATGAATGAAGTTTTTAAGTGGAGAGACAACTTTTTATATTAGCATGACATGCCTTATGCTATTATGTTCTGGCTTTTTAGTTCTGTTCTCACTGGGGTTTCTTTTCAAGTAGTTCTCTTACCAAGTGCTTCAGGGCTCTGAATTTAAGACTTCAGAGTATAGAACATAATACCAGTTGGAACATATTCTGTTCTTTTCTTCAAAGTCTGCTTATCAATTGCTCCGTGTTACTATTTTAATTTTAATACATGTTATTGCAAAAGGATGCAGTTGTTCAATATGCTTTCAGCATACCTTTATAAGTCTCAGTAAAAAAAATGTCTGGACAAAGCCAGAAAATAATGGGAGAACAAAGACCTTAAATCAGGTACAGATCTTAATTATCACTAGATTGACAGGCTTTGCATTAGCATGAATTTTCTGAGGCTAGGGAGCATAACATTTACATGTCTGTCATTATTTAGTGACTTTAATCCTCAGTGGCTTGCCAGAAAAACACATTTTATGAGGATAAGACCAAATATTTGAGTAAAAAACCCTGACATTCTGCAAAATTCTGGACAGCTGATAGGTATGGCTTCCAGGACAACAGCATAAAAAGGTTAGTTTACTTATTTTATTTACAAAGATTCAAAGATATAAATTATAAAGAAGCTTTACACTAGGCAGTTATTGCATTTGACATGACCCTCTGTATATGGAATGTGCTTTTGTTTTGTTTCTCTTTCTGTTTCTAATTGCTCTTGGTCTGCCAAGACAACATAACTTAAATATAATGTTAGGTGTAAGCTAAACCCTGCAATCTACCTGGGGGAGTGGTTGGTATAATGGTTAAGGTCTTTACCTCACAGATACAAGGTACAGGGTTTGACTGTGAGGGGTTGGGGATTAGCTTAATGGTTAAGGTGTTTACCTCACAAACACAAGGTAAAAGATTTTATTCTTGCCTTTGGGGAAATAGGCTAGGTCTAAAATGAACCATGAAGGCAGCTGCCCTAGTACTTATATATGCAGAAAGAAAAAAAAAGGTTTAAGTAATATAGGATATGCCTAGAAACCCACCATAAAATCAAAGTCAAACTTTAATTTATTAAAAGCAACATTACACAGAACATTAAGTATATGTAAAATGCATTTATTATGGAAAAATATGACGATAGTCAGACAATACTTTTCAAAGATTTTAAGATTCAAAAATAGCCATGTTGATATAGTATTAGTCATATATAACAAAGAACAAGGTCACTCCCATCAGTGTTATTTATTTTTTTACTGAGTTTTCTGACCATGAAAGTCTGAAAGAAGCCTGGAGAGAAAAGTTCTACAGTAAAAGTTACAAACTTGAGAAATTAGACATTAATTAATCAAATGGACCAATCAAATCAATCAACTCCCTTTTTCCCATTTTCTACATGGAGTTAGGGTGTTGTGTTAACTATCACCATCTCTCTTGGTTCAATCCCACACTCCTGCCTTCTTCGACACTCATGCCTGACTGCCACAGATCTTCTCACACACAGTCCATGAAACTCTTCGCCGGATGCCCGTTTCCTCTTGCCTTCTTCCTTCCTGTCTGTCCCAAATCTTCTTCACCAGATTGCCTTCTGCTTTTCTGCACATGTGCCTGAACCACTGTAATCTGTTCTCTTTGATCTTTTCTACAATTGGAGTTAGTTTGGCTTCTGCTCTTGTGTTCTCATTTCATCTGTCTCACAATGTGCATCCTACCACCCATCTCATGTACCTCATTTCCATCACCTCTAGCATCCTCATCTGCTCTGCCTTCACTGACCAGGTTTCTCTACCATACAGTAGTACTGGTTGCATCACTGTTTTGTACACCTTACTTTTCTTTTTTACTTACTTTTTCTGTTATATACTACGCCTGACATTACAAGCCAGTGGGCTGCAGCCCTCTGAATCTAGCTTTGACCTCTTCATTTTGACTTCCCTTCTCTTCAACCACCCCTCCAGCATACATGAAGCTATTACCCTGTTCCACCATTTTCCTTCTCTCTCAATTCTTGGCTTTTTTGAGTTCCCCAGTTTGCTGCCATTACCACTAAGGCCCCTGCCAGGGGAAAACTGTACTCAGTTTCATCCCATGTGTCTTCGGTATTTCATTCCATTCCCCTATTCTTTTCTGAAGTTCTTCCTCAGAGTCTGCCTATAATGCCACCTAGTCTGCATACAGCAACTTTGTTGATCTGTCCCCTCAAACCTGCTTGCTGATGTAATTCATCACCAGTATGAACAGTAGTGGTTTCAGAGGTGAACCCTGATGTACACCCACTCCCCCTAGGAACCCTTCTGTGAGAGCAAACGCTGTTCATACTTGAGTCATTGCATCCTTGTATGCAGCCTGTACTAATTCTACCAAATTTCTGGGACTTTGAAACACTGCAGGACTGCCAAAATCAATTTTCATGGGACCTTGTCATATGCTTTCTCCAAGTCTAAGAATGCCGAATTGGACTCTTTCCTCATCTCTAGCTTCTTCTCAACTATCTGTCTCACTGCAAAAAATTGGTTCAGTTGTGCTGCAGCCTAATCTGAATCCAAACTGTTCATCTCCCATCTTACTTTCTACTACTTTGTGTGTCCATTTATCAATCATCCTCTCCAGAACTTTCATGCAGTGTGACAGGAGTTTGATACCTCTGTACTAAACACAGTTGAGGATGTCTCCTTTCTTCTTGTACACTGGCATGAGTATGCTTATTCCCCTATCTCACCCAGTATCTTTATCATATCTGCTATGACTTCACCTGAGCCTGCTGTTTTCCCTGACTTCATTTTCCTTAGTGCTGTTCTTACTTCTTCTATGGTGGGCTCCTCTTCCTCTCTCATCATAGGCTGTGTCTGGGGTATTACAGCTTCTGTGGGATTTCCTTCATTCAGAGCCTGCTGGAAGTACTCATTCCATCTGCCTTCTCTGTCCTGTGGACTGGTGAGCAGGTTGTTGTTGCCATCCCTCATGAAGGGTGTCTGACTATTGTCTTTATTATTCTGTCTTTGCCTTGCATCCTGATATAGTTTCTTTGTGCCATCTCCTGAGTCACTTTCCAGAAGCTGGTAGAGTGCCTCTGGTGCTCTGCTTTTTGCTAATCCAACTCCTTTCTCAGCCTTTTTGTTGCCTAACCAGTATTCCTTCCAAGCCTGGTCTGTTTTTTCTATCTCCCACTTTTTCTTGCACTCTTTCTCTTATTTGATGACTTCCTGGACTTCTGCATTCCACCCCCAGCTTCCTTATTTCCATACCTGGCTCAGCCACATATCTGTTCTGTATTCCTCATCCATGCTGTTTTCAAGTGCTGTCATTCTTCTTCAACTCCACCTATTTCCTCCTCTTCTTGGGGTGCTAGAGCCCTGAGTAATTCTTTGAACTGTTTGCTTTCTCTCCAGTGAATTTCCAGGTCTTCAGCATGGTCTCTGTTGACCTTAGAGCCTTCTCTGATCACTGCTTGCTGCTGATTTTGGCAACCAGAAGTTTATGCTGCGGGATGACTGTTTCACTGAGGATGACTTTGCAATCACTGATTCTACCTTAGTGCCCTTTTCTTACCAGGAGAAAGTCTACCTGAGTTGCATGCTGGACACTCTTGTATGTGATCTTGTGGCTGTCTTGTCTTTCTGAGCCATGTGTTGGCTATTATCAAACCATTTGCCAGACATAAGTCTGGAATGGCCTCTCCTTCTTTATTCCTGTTTCTCCACCCATGTGAGCCCAGGTAGTCCTCATATCCTGTCATGTCTGTCCTGATACATGCATTCAGATCACCCATTATCATGACCAATTCATTTTGTCCTGCTTTATCTAGTGGGTCCTGCAACTGCTGTCTAAATGCACTCTTTTCTTCACTATCACAACCCTGCTGTGGGGCATAGGGCAGTATTAATAATCTAGCCTATCATTACACTGGAGTCTGATTGCAATGAGTATGTCACTAATTTAGACAATATCCCTCACTGCCTTCTGAAGCCTCTCTCTCACCACAATTCCCACACCATTTCTAGCCTGTCCTCCTCCTGAGTAGTAGACTCTGGATCCCAAGCCAAGTGGTTTTGCTGCACTGCCCTTCCATGTTGGATACATAGGATGTCCAGCCTCCTCTGTATCATCATGTCATCCACTTCCACTTGTTCTGTTAGTGAACCTACATCTTTATCATAAAAAGATTGTAGCATGTTTCTGTATAAAAACTGAAATGCTTAAAACAGTGTAACAAAAAAATTACAATGCACATGATAGTTATGCATGAATAATAATAATAACAAAAACATAACTGTAACAGAAAGGTTTTCAGGGTGGTTATTCAGCAGAATACCTGGTACAATGGAAAAGAGGAGCAGTTATATTAATTGCAAGAGGAGCTCCAATAGTGATAGAAGGAGATACAAAAGATAATAATGGCAGATTTGTAGTGCTAAGGGGCTACTGGCAAGAGAGGAGGATTACACTGGCATGCATTTATATTCCACCTAAAACTGCTATAATGGATCTTAAGAAAATTCTGGCAGAAATAATCAGTTTTCAGTGAGGAATATTACTTATAGGTGAGAATGGAATTTGATTTGCAGCAGTGAAGATGTGTCTGGGGAGCCCAGAAGGGAAACTATAACTAAGGATGGTAGATTTTTGAAGAAATTTATGAAAATATTTGGCATGGAAGATGTGAATTCAGTAATAGAAATTCAGAGTGAATTTACATATCATTCCCCAAGATATCAAAACTGGGCTAGGCCAGACAGAATTTAAATTTCACAGGAACGTGTGCATTTAATTGAATGTCTTGTTACCAGGGGCGGCTCGTGCTATAGGATTGCAGGACTGCAGCCCCCCCCCCCCCCAACTAGAAACAAAGAAGAAAAGGGAAATAAAACAGAAAAAGAAAAATGAATGAGTCCGGAACTCCATGCATGCGTGCTGTGCTTGGAGTTCCGTACTCTCTCAGAACTCCAGACTGCTCTGCCAGGCAGTCCGGATAAGAGAGAACAGTATTCCTGCCTTGCAGCCCAAAAGTCTGTGTGGTGATGACAACCGCGGAACACAACAACACCGGACTGCATCGTCAGCAGGTTGGGGCTTCTAGCCTACTCTCGCAGGAAACCAGCATCATCAGCAGGCTGTGAAACCTACCAGAAGGACCGGAAACCCAGCCGTTAGCTTGCGTGGGCTAAAGAGAGTGGATTTGCTGTGTGGACAGGAATGGAGACTGCTGAATTAATTCAGGTAGGCGTGCGTGGATGTGAACAGAGACTGCTGAACTAATGCAGGTGTGTGTGTGGATGGGAACAGAGACTGCTGAACTAATGCAGGTGTGTGTGTGTGTGTGTGTGTGTGTGTGTGTGTGTGTGTGTGTGTGTGTGTGTGTGTGTGTGTGTGTGTGTGTGTGTGTGTGTGTGTGTGTGTGTGTGTGTGTGTGTGTGTGTGTGTGAGTGTGTGTGTGTGTGTGTGTGTGTGTGTGTGTGTGTGTGTGTGTGTGTGTGTGTGTGTGTGTGTGTGAAATGCCTCAGAGAACACATGGTGGTGGGTACAGAATACTTCAGGCCTGAGCCCTGTACCATGGATTAAGTGGCAAGGGCCTGAATACCCTACCCACCACCATTTGTAAAAGAAGTTTGCACATTTTTGCCTCATATTTGTTCTGTTCCTCATAAAATCTGTGGTTTCTGTATGTTTGTTTTCCTTACATAGTCAGTGGTGCACTGGTAACATTATTGCCTGACAGCTACAGGTTCTCTGGTTTGATTCTCAGCTGGGGTGCCTGTGTGAAGTCTGCATGTCCTCCCATCTCATGTTTGTTCTGTTCCTCATAAAATCTGTGGTTTCTGTAGGTTTGTTTTGCCTTGCACAGTCAGTAGTGCAGTGGTGCACTGGTAGCATTGTTGCCTAACAGCTATGGGTTCTCTGGTTTAATTCTTGGCTTGGGTGCCTTGTGTGTGGAGTCTGCATGTCCTCCCATCTTACAAAGACATGTGTCTGCAGTGTTTCTCCATGGGACTCTGCTGAAAATTTGCTTTTGTTCCAAGTCAGACTTTCCTGGTTAACAAATGTTAAATAAATAAAAATAACAGGCCTTTGAATTTCAGACTTCATATTTTTCAGAAAGTACATGGTAGCACACAAAACCTTTTATTCTAGCAATTTTCTAAGTTTATAACATGGGTAATTGAAATTTGTCCCTATTTTTGGGACTATATCACCCCATTATTGATTTTGTCCAGGTTTTTTGTGCTATGGTTGAGAGCTAAGATGAGAAGTGAATTCGATTAATATATTTGGGGGCTGTATTCCCCCATTATTGACTTTGTTCAGGTGTTTTGTGCTAAGAGGTTGACAGCTATGGTGAGAACTGAATTCACTAAATGGTAGCCATTTAAGTTTGTCTTCCTGTCTTCCATAAAACAGCTGATTTGGCATAATGGAGTGTTCCTCTGACTGTTTTGCACAGGGCCTAGGTTTAAGACTTGGCAGTGAAATGTACGGTGGTAACACAGAATTTTATTCTAGCAACTTTCCAACATTATACAAACAATGTTTAAAATGTGTCCCTGGACTTTGCCCCACCCCCCCAATAAATTTTGGCTTTTTCCAAATTTCTTGTGCTGCATTGTTCAGAGATACAGCTGAGTGTCGAGTAGATTTTACAAGGAGCTGAGAGCTGCAGGGGAACAAAAGTTTAGTGCTGCTTATGCAGAATCAGCTTGCATTGTTAATAGCACAACAGATAGTGCATTTACTTTTGATGAAGAAGGCTGTAGGTTCTACTCTTACAGTAAGTAGATGCATTGCTCATACTATACTATGTTGTAAAGGGGGTGGATGCTGCTGTCCTTTCTGGCGAAGATACCTAGTAACTATGAACCTGTTATCAGTTTGCCATCCATTCCCTATTGCAATATTACTAGCTTATCATTTTTTAATGCAACATAGGCAATTTATTCCTCAAGGGCAACAGGCACTTTATTCGTAGATGAAACAATGACATATAAAGTTATTTGCTAGCAGCAACATCTTTATTAGTTACAGATTCCTTTAATGTGGAATTTAGATGACTTTTACTTCTTCAGAGATTGTGCATATTTACTGATACTGGTGGACTGTAAAAGTTTGAGTAGACTTGTAGGATGGAAATTTTCTGAATTGGGCAGTTTTGCCATTATTGGTGCATGCATTTTGCTTCATTGTTTACAGGAAAAATGTTCAAAACAATAAATTTAAAATGCCTCCTAACAACTGTATTGTACTGTACAACGAATATAATTTAATACAATTAGGAAGGTGTATCAAAGAGCATGTGTATGTTTCATGTTCAAGGGGCCTATGATTTGAAAACAGCCCAAAGTTAATCTTTATCTGACACTGGCAAAATGCATTTTCTTTGAATGTGGGTTTCAATACTGTTTCAATGAATGTGAGTTTCAAGGGCAGAGAAGTTTTAATGCTGTCTATTTTCATTGTGAGACTGCATTGCTTTGTTTAGCAGATATATATTAGTGTTTGTGCTGTAAAATGCAAAATAAAACTTTTAAATTAAATCCAAATCTTCGCAGAAGTAAAGCAGTATGCACATTACAGTGTTTATAGTAAATGGGGCGAAATAACCAAGGAATGGGACATTGGAATGGCTGCAGGAGGAGGCTCCATTCGACCATGATTTTTTGAGGGGGGAAGGGCAGCAAACTCAAAGACAGCACCAACTAAACTATACCTCTCAACTGTCCAGATTTTTGCTTCTTATTTTTGATTTGTTCCAGATAAAATTTGTGGTTTTCTGGCAAATTGTTTAGGAATGAAGTCACTAAATAATGACAGACATTGTGTTTCAGACGTCATAACCTTCAGAAAAATGCATGCTGAAGCAAGACCTGTTATTCTATCAACTGTCTTGAGTTTATACAAGAGCAATTTTTAGTACTGTTTGTATGTTCCCCAATATATTTGGCTTTGTCCAAATTTCCTGCCTTAAGAGGTTGAGAGGTACATGCAAATAAATCACTTTATAGAATTAGGAATATCCAAACCTCTCAACTGTCCCCAATTTTAGCTCAAAATGTTGCTTTCCCCCTAATAATCCCTCTGCAAAATGGCAATCCTGGAAGAAAACGTGGAGGGTTTACAATCATAAATAACTGTTATGATCAGAGTTATAGATTACTTTTATTTAAGAAATGCATGTAGATGCTCTTATTTTGTCAGCTGCTCAAGTTAACAGTACTAATATTAAAAAGGTGTCCCTTCTTTGACAGGTTCCCAGCTGTATTGTGTGGCAATTTTATATTTTTGCATCACATTTGTGGTTCGTTTTTCATAAAATTGTGGTTTTCTGGCATATTAGTGGCAAATCATTAAAGACTGAAGTTAGAAAATAATTGCAGACATTTGAGTTTCAGATTTCATATCCTTCAGAAAATTCATACTAATGCAAGACCTACTACTAGTCTATTATCTTTCTAAGTTTATAAGATCAATATTTAAAAATTGTTCTTATTTTTGGGCCTGTGTCCCACTTCTATGTATGGCTTTATCCAGATTTCTTGTTCTGAGGTTGAGAAGTATGAGCCATCACCATCAGCCAGAGGCATTTCAAATTGTGACATACTTGTTGCACCCCACTCCCCACTGTAGTGGCTTTGGATGTGTCCAAGCAAGGCAAGGCAAGGCAAGGAGCAGTTATGCAGTGTAAGTGTGCAGAGTATTCCCCCAGCCAAGGTAGACCACAAGTACGATCATGGCTTTTCATCTGTCCTTGATTTTGCAAAATGTTCTGGTTTTCTGTCATATTTTTATAATGTTGATTTATGCTTCTTATTATTCAGAAAATGTATGCTGTTGCAGTGCCCTGTTTCTCTGTGTTAAAGTAGCAATGCTTTAATGACCATCAGGTAAACTTGTCGGAGATTGTTAAGATGCAAGTATGCTTTAAAAAGCATACTGTTAAAGAATTATCAACATTGAAAGCCTTTTTGTTGTTGCCATGCAGAGAATATTTACATAACTAGATAACGTATAAGCCTTAGGTATTGAAATGCATATGACAGTATTTGAAATAGAGGACATGATTACAGTATTTTCAGAAGCTCATTACATTTGTTGGAGACTTGTAGTCATCCATGCAGGCTTTACCCGTAAACTAAACAGAATGCCAATCTATCATGTGTGGTCCATAACTTGTGCAGTAATCCTTTAAGCAATTTATCTTGAGCTTGTTTCTTGTTTGCTCTTCATTTTTTACTTTGATTGTGTCTTCCCTATGAAACAAGTAGATAGTTGTTGTCAGGCAGCAGGTCTTTTTTGGATAAGAAACATTTTTACAAGTGGGGATATCACAGAGACTGCTACGTTCAACATGTTACTTGGTAATTTTATAAAGCTGAATATAAATTATAATTAGAACTGATTTCTGACTGGCATTCCAGTTTGTTTGTGTCTTTCGGCTTTTCCCGGTCTGCTAATGATTGGTAGTGGATTTTTACATACCGGGTTACCAGCCCTGATGCACAACCTTCAATGAAGGCACACCCCATTCACGTATGCCTCCACACAGAAGACGGTCTAGCTGAGTATCGAACGGGACAACGTCTTGCTATGAGGTGACAACGCTACCATTCTAGTAATGTATTTAAAAAGTAATTTATTTTTTCATGCCTCACAACCTTTGTGTTTCCATCTAGATATTAAGTAAGTTGTCATGTAGCCAATGCATTGAAATATTTTTTCTTCTACACTTCATTTTTTCTTGATTGGACTCTCGTAATGACAATTTGGCACCCAGGGCAGCGTATTTATTTAATTAACATTTCAGTTGTTGTGGTTTTGAGCATAGCTCTGCCCCTTTTAGTTGGCCACACCCCTTCTCATTGGCTCTACCCATTCAGTTGTCTCCTGCAGCTCCCCTTTAATTTGAAGTTACCAGCCGCCACTGCTTGTTACCTACCCAATAACTATTTCAGATCATGCGCTAATAATACCTAAAATAAAAACACAGGGTAATGAAATAAAAAGGAGACATTGGTGCTTTCCCACCTGTCTGTTGAAAAGAGAAGAATGTACGGAATGGGTAGTAGAGATTATTCAGGAGCTGTTAGAGAGGATAGAAATTTCTTCTGAAAATATAGCTAGGGAGTGGGATAAAATTAAGGTGGGGTTTAAAAATAGGGTGGAAATAAAAGACATGGAGCCATGGTAAAGAATTAACAAGAATTATTTAGTGGGACTGACAAATGTTAAAGTATTGCAGAATAGGGGGAATCTCACAGAACAAAAAGAGGATCAACTGCAGAATGCTAAGCAGAAACTAAGGGATTACCTCAATAATATGCACAAGTTTAGAAAGATTGCTGTTAAGCAACTGTTTTTTTTTTATAACAACACTAGAGCACAAAAACTTTTAGCACAGCAACTCAGGCAACAGAAAGTAGAAAGGGCTGCTGCCAAACGTAGGGAGCCTTTAACAAAGAAGGTAGAGGTATTAGAAATATTTCAGAAATTCTGTGAGAGTCTCTATAAATCAGAGAAATATGAAAATCAAGAAAAGATACAATTGGAAATGTTTATGGAAGAATTAAATATGCCAAGGTTAAAAAGTAGATGAGGCTCAATTACTAACAGTTAGGATAGGAGGAGATGAGATAAAAATTGTGATGTAAAAACCAATCTACTGGAAAGTCCCCAGGGATAGATGGTATTCTTGTGGAAGTTTGGAAGCTAGGAGGAAAAAAATGATAAAGACCTGAAAGTTTTTGTTTGACAGTATCTTAAGAGGAGGAGAAATACCAGCATTCTGGAAGAAAGCAGTGGTAGCTGTAATACCTAAAGAGTGTAAGGATCCATCAGATCTAGCTTCATACAGGCCCATTTCAATACTAAACCATGATTATAAAGGGTTCATGTCTATAATGGCTAAAATAATGTCAACAGTAATGCCAAAACTGATAGATATGGATCAATGTGGTTTTGTGGAGGGGAGGCAAACATTTGACAACATGAACAGAACAGTGATGATCCAGAGGGAAGCAGAATGTAAGAAAATACCATTGTTCTTTGTTGGTCTTGATGCAGAGAAAGCATTTGACAGAGTAAGCTGGGACTTTATCAGCAGGGCAATGGAAGCATTTGCATTTCCTGTAATAATAATAAGGTTGATTAGGAGAATATATGAGGAATCGGAAGCAAAAATTAAAGTGGGTGGGGTCCTCTCTGATAATTTCTGCTTGAGCAGAGGAACCAGGCAGGGATACCCTCTTTCTCCTTTATTATTTGCATTATATTTAGAACCATTGCCAAAGAAAATAAAGAACTCAGAAATTCAAGGATATAATTGGTATAGTAGTCAAGAAAAGCTAGTTTCATTTGCAGATGATATTATTTGTTGTACCTGACAAAACCAGGAAAAGATGTTACAGTGTTGTGGAACATTTTGAGACAGTTTCAGATCTTTTCAAGATACACAATTAATGAAGCTAAAACAAAGGCAATAGCAGTAAATTATATACCCACACATGAATTGATTCAGGAAATCCCCATATTTAAGGTGACATGATAAAATGAAATATTTAGGAGTATGGATTAAAATGATTCTAGTGTGGTAGCTAAGGATATGTGGGAAGAGACTAAACAAAATATTTAACAAAAACTTAGAAAATGGAAACTTTGTTATATTGATATGGATAGTAAGATACAAGCAGTTAAAACTGTTTTAGTCCTTTTAGTCTTATACACAGGTCAGGCATATTTTTATCCACCGGAGGAGAAGTTGTGGATAGCAATTAATAAAGAGCTGAATGACTTATCTGGGAGGGGAAGATGGCAAGAGTCAAGTGGGATAAACTGATTATTCCAGCAGAAAAGGGTGGATTGGGATTACCCAATTTGAAGGGGTATTTCAGAGCTACACAGTTAAGACTCGCTCAAGCAGAAAACTATAATTCAAAGTGGAAAGGGATTGTGATGAAACATGAGGGAAGCTCAAGAAACAAGGAGAGACTGGGATTTTGGATACATGCCTTTAAGGAGGGCAACAAAAATCATGTAGAATATTATATCCATAAAGTAGTGGAAAGTATTCTAAGAACTAAACCAACATGGGAATGGAGAAAGGAAATTGTGTCGACAGGGATGACTGCAATTAGGGATACAGACAATAGGCAAGAGGGGGCTGGAATTTAATGAAGAAAACTGGCAAAGGAACCAAGGTATTGGGAGCAAATAACTAGAGAGGGAAAGATGAGAGAATGGAATGCCAAGAATTTTTTGACTGCAGGTTAGAGATTGCCTTCCCTACCAGGGATTGATATCTGAGTATAGACAAAGAGATAGAAATGGGGAGGTCCTAAATTAAAGACCAGCACTAGTAGAGTTTTTAATAGGATCTGGAAAAGAAGATTCCATTAAAAAAGAAATAATTAGTAGACCATATAAAATATTGCATGATAACTATAAGAATCAATCAGAGGAGGTTAGAAAGGATTGGGAAGAGAGACTGGATAAGCAATTCACAAACAAATAATGGGAGGATATATGTATGTCTCCCAAATATGCAACAAAATCTAGAATATTTAGGATTTTGGCCTGGAAATGTTTACATAGATATTTTTATACCCCAAGTAGACTCCAGAGAAATTTTCCTCAGGCAGACAGCAAATGTCAGAGGTTTGATGGGAAAGAAGTAATAATTGGGAACATATTTTCTGGGAGTGTGGTGAATTGGTGGACTTTAAGGATTCCCTGTAGGATGCACTGTCTAAGATGCTGCGTGGGCAGATTGGTCTGATGAGGGAGATGATTTTTCTCAGCTATGATACCAAATCGGAATGGCCTAGGCATGGTAAGGCCTTGTTGTGTCTAATAATGGTGGGTGCTAAAAAAAAAGCAATTACTAGAAAATGGAATCAAAATCTATGTCACAAGTGATAATTCAATAAAGGTGTTTGAAAATAAAAACATAAGTGTAACAGATTTTGAATTTGCTTTTGAATGTCTTCTGCATTTTGTTTTGGAACTAATTTTATACAGGCTAACTTCTAGTGTGTAATTTTTGTTCTGCAGTACTAATGTACTTTCTAGCATTTATAGACTATCATCAGGTACTTGAATAACTGTAGTTCAGATGAAAAGATGTATGTGCACTTCTCATAAGGTTAAATGTTTTATTCAACAGGCTGTTTGTTCATTCCTGAAAAGACTTTAATTTTTCAGGAGGCCCAATGTTTATATGAATATGTTTTCTTAAAATCTGGCAGTAAAATTCTACATTATTTATCTACAATGTAATAGTGTATCATAAACATATGCAATAGTAACCTTGTTTTCAAATCTAAAAGCATGTGGTGTAGCTTATACACTGTACTCTGCATAATATTGAGCTCATCAAATTGTGCTAAATGTAAGTCGTACAGAAGGGGAAGTCACTTGTTCCAGCTTTGTAATTAAAAGACAATGTGAACTCTTTCTGTTTGGACAAGAAGAATTTATAGCTTACTTAGTTAAATTAGCAATGTAATCCACCACCCGTCACACATGATATTTACAGCAGGCTGAACAACATGAGCACCTCAGATTAGTTTTATGTGAATTATGAAGCAAATAAAACTATACATACTCTGTCAATAAAGTGGAATCGGAGAAGAAAAAGCTACAACAATAATATTTTGACAGAACTAAAGAAATAAGTGCATGTAGTAAATGCATAATATGTTGCCTGCAATGATTTTCTGCACAAATGATACAGGAATCAGGGCACAAAATATTTCTAAATACTTTATATTTCTTTTTATCACCTAAACTTGCATATTTTTCTCTGCTACCATTTATAGATAACCCTTGAAAGACAATTCCTTGTTTGATTTACGCAACACCAAATGCTAAACTAAGAAAACTCTCCATGGTGAAAGTTTAATACAAGTTCTGCAAACAAACATTGGAAACAGTCCAAAACTCAGCTTTCTTAATGACTATTTCCCCACAAAGCCAAATGAAAGCACTCAGTAAACATCTCTTAAAATAAAAGTAAAAGCTTTATACATTCTGAAATAGCCTTCCTCTTTACACAATCTGTCCTTGCTCTACGTCTATACTGGAAAGAAAGCTCAATGAATCAGTAGCTTGGTTTCACAACACCTGAAAATCTCTTCAAAATCAAAAGAACACATTTATGAGGACAACGTAAACAATCGCTCAGTGCAAGAAAATATCCTTTTAATTGCGAGCAGTACTAGAGGTATAATGTCATCAACCTATAGAATTATAACAATTTACTCTACTATACCCTATATACATATATACAAATATGTCACCTTAATTATTATGGTTGTTAATCTCAAATGATGTATTTACTATCCTTATATAATTAGCATTTAACTTACTGTTTATGATAGAATATCAATTAATGCTTTGTAGTACATCTGATAGTAGGTTTGGTTCTGCTGAATTTTGCATATAACTTCTTGGCCAATATATGTTTTTTCGCCATGCTTTTGTACAAGAGAACTGCTATATGATAAAAGTTCTTGGACTAAATCATAATATAAGCATATCCTCGTAGTAATACAATTTTATTTTATTTTATTATTTTACATTTGTTGACCGGGCTAGTCTAGCTGGACATATTTCCATTTTCAGTAGAGGCCCGAGGAGAAAAGCTCCACAGAAGTAAAAAATGTATACATACATAAAAATCAACATAGATGATAAGCCATTTAGGAAAAGGTTAGTAAAAACAGCAAAAATTCCAAAAATCTTCAAACAAGTTAGTCTAAAATTAAATACTTAGTACCACACACAGAGAAATTCCATACAACATCATACAGGAAATTAAACATACTTAGAGATCAGGATGCAAAGATAATAAGTAAAGAAAGTGGAACAATAGGAGTGGGGTAGGGAGAAAAGGGCAAGAGGTGGAGAAAGTAGGTTAAGAAAGTTAGCAGGGAAAGAAGCAGGGTGGGGATGAAAAGGAGAAGAGAAAAGATAAGAGGAGAAAAGAATAATAGAAGAGTAAGAGAGATGGTTTGAGATAAGAAGTAGTAGTGCAAGGGTAATCAGGTTTACTACAAGGTTAATCAGGTTTACTACAGGAGCAAAGCCAGTGGTTTTGGAGGTGTCGTTTAATGTTTTGTTTGAAAAGAGGCAGTGAAGAAATCATTGTTATGCTAGTAGGTAACAAATTCCATTTAGTACCAACAGAATTGGTGAAGAGGGAGTTACCAGCAGTATTATTAGATTTTATAGAAGTAGTCAATAGTTTACTTGAAGAGCGGAGAGAGTTAAGATTGCTATAAGGGATTAAGAGTTGTGAGAGTACAGGAGTGTTATTTGGTTGGTACAGTATTTTATGGGCCAGAATGAGTTGATGGATAGTAAGATAGTTTTGAATTTCAAACCAGCCTAGTTGTTTCAAGTTAAGACAATGATGGGTTCTATAGGGGTTACCAGTAGCAAAGCGAGCAATGCTATTGTAGCAGCTAGCTAATTTGTTAAGATTGTTTTTCTTGAGGTTTGTAAAGATGGGTGAGGCATAAAGAAGAGTAGAAATAAGATGGGAACGAGCAATCTTAGTTCTAGTAGCTGGTGTAAGAAATGGTCTAATTCGATACAAAGATCCTACTTTTCTGTTGACTAGTTTTATGGAATTGTTAATGTGTTGGTCAAAAGAGAGATTATTATCAATGGTAATACCTAACAGTTTAGTAGTAGTGTCAGGTGAGATGACAGTAGCACTGTTAGAGGAGATATTAAAGTTTAAGGGTGAGGTCCTGGAAGTGGGGGTAAAGAGAAGAAGTTTAGTTTTTTTGGCATTTAGTAAGAGGAGACGACTGGAGAACCATGTCTCTACAGTATTAAAGACATTTTGGGTACGTGAGATTAGTTCTGAAGTAGAAGATGCTGAGCAGATGAGTGTAGAATCATCAGCATATTGAATACATGTAGCTTGAGGGATTGTTGTTTGCAGATCATTAATGAAGAGGGAAAAAAGAAGTGGGCCAAGGATAGAGCCTTGAGGAACTCCAATGGAAACAGGCAAGTAAGAGGAAATATGGTTATCCCATAGAACTGCCTGTTTTCTATTTGTGAGATAGGAATAAATTGTAGATCTACCTAATTTGAATGTTAATTAGTAAAGTGAGCAATATCTATTATTATTTGCTTATGGTATACATTCTGTAACATCAATTGTACCACATGTATATATCTTGTTTATCTTCTTCTGCATATTTTGTGAAAAAATATTTAATAAAAAGAAATTCAATAAAAAAAAAAAGAAACAAAATATCCTTTCAAGCTAACACATTTCAGTATTACAAAATAATCCAAAATATTGCTCCAGGTCTGGAAAGCAATGACATTCAGCAGAAAAGCCAGTTATTCTTGTATCTGTCTTTGTTTTATATTTAAAATGTTTTTTTAAAAAAAATGTTCCAAAGAAAAGGGTGGCTGGACTTTTAAGACGCTTGAGGAATTCATATAATGATTGCATCCTTGTACCTGAGTCTTTTTAAACAGAGCTGTTACTGTGGGCGAAGAGTCT